>NC_061119.1:121941574-122170774 GCF_002878395.1 Capsicum annuum | reverse complement strand
TATATATATATATATATATATATATTGTAATGTATATATATTGTAGTATATTTTATAAGTAGTTGTATATATACATTGAATGGTGCGTATACACGTGTATATATCTTCTATAGAAGTGTATATTTAACGTATACATATGTATATGTTTTATTAATTAGTATATAACTATATCTATTATCTATATATATTGTAATGTATATATAATGTAGTATATTTTATAAGTAGTAGAATATATACATTGAATGATGCGTATATATGAGTAATTGACTAATTATGTAGATGTGTATATATTTTTTAAATTCTAATGTAGTATATACTATATATATAGTGTATATATATTATTTAACGTATTTATAAAGTATATAGGTGGGTATATGACTATATGTAATGTATATTGAAAGAATTTTTTTTAAAATATTTTTTACTAGGTTTGACCATTTTTTTAACTGGATTTGATCGGGTTTTGGTGGGTTTGACCAGGTTGGATTAAGTGGGCCGGGTTTGGGTGGGCTTTAATTTTTTTACTGTTGGGCCCGGACCGGCTAGAGCCAAACCCGTCCCTTAACCGGCCCTCAACCCGGTTAAAGTAGAAGGGTCGGTTCCGGGTTGGCGCGGCCCGGCCCGTTTGACAGTCCTACTTGAAAATGGTTAAGTATAGTGACTTGAAATATCAATTAGCTATTTGAAAATGGTTTGAGTGTAGTGACTTGAAAATGATTTAAGTGTAGTGACTTGCAATGTGAATTAGTTATTTGAAAATGATTAAGTGTAGTGACTTGAAGTGCGTAGTAGTGACTTGAAAATGGTTAAGTGTAGTTACTTGAAATGTGAATTAGTTATTTAAAGATGGTTAAGTATAGTGAAATAAAATGTCAATTAGCTGTTTGAAAATGATTTGAGTGTAGTGACTTGAAATGTGTACTAGTAACTTGAAAATATTTAAGTTTAGTCACATGAAATATGAACTAATAACTTGATTTTTATATGTTTTAATGTAAAGTTGCATACAAATGACATCCGGTGGTGCCGATGATCGGCCTCGTCTTGATAAGAACTCGAAGTCAACTGCTAAGAATAAATCTAGGACGCCTATAGACTCTAATGAAAAAACTTTAGAATTGTTTAAGTGTTTTGGATATTGTTGGATTAATTATTAAGTGTTTTGAATTTTGGATTGATTGTTTAAGTGTTGTTGATTTGAATTGCTTAAATATTTTGATAAGGTAGTGCGTTGCATGGTTATTTTAGAAATGTGTGTTGCATGAGGTTGTATCTATTGAATTGCATTTTTATTTGACAGGTGAGATGTAGAAAATACAAATTTCTACATCCAAAAAAATACAGAAAAACAACGGACAGGGTCCCTTTTGTCCGTCGCTTTTCTAAAAATTTTAAAAATAAATTTTCAAAAATGCGACGTTGCCCGTCGCTTTTCTGAATTTTTTTAAAAATAAATTTTCAAAAATGCGACGTTGGCCATTTCTTTTTGTCTTCATTATGAAGAACAAAAAGCGACGACCAACGTCATTTTTTAAATTTTTTTTATTTTTCTCAAAATACGACGAACAGTGTCATTTTTTCTGAGTTTTTTTCCTTCAATAAAATGACGATGTCCATCGTTTTTTATTCATCATGTGTTCTACAAAAACGACGCACAGCGTTGCTATTTCTAAAAATAACAGAATTTTTTTCTTCAAAATGCGACACTGTTGTCATAATAAAAGTGATGCAAGTTATCGTTTTCAAAAAACAATGGGCCTTTTTGCGACGCAAGTGAGTATGTCGCTTTTGGCCAAAAAAACGACGTTGGCCATTGCTTTTGGCTGTTGTTTTTTGGCTTTTTTTTAGTAGTGAATTGAAGAACAAAAAATACAGTAAATAAATTCATACAAAGCTAATGACATAGGAGTATTTATAAGAGAGGCTACGCATAGTACTCCATTCCAATTTGAATTTCATTTGAATTCAAATTCAAATATGATATTAATTTGTTAAAAGAAGATTAGTTTGTTATTCTTTCTTATCCTTGTTTTTTTCTAATATAACATATATTTTCTAATAAACTAACTATTTGAAATCAAAAGTACTACTATATTATTAGCATTACTTTTGTATAATTCAAATTTAAATATTATTACTACTATGTTTTTAAAAAAAAAATAATTAAAAGTACTCGTACTGTGTACTGCTTTTACTACTACTGTTGTTGTTGCGTTTCTGGTTTCAAGCTAATTATAATTTTATTGTTTTTAAAAAGGTTAATATTTTTAAAATCAAATATATCTAATCTTATAATTCCATTCCAATTCAAATTTTATTTAAATTCAAATTCGAATATCTTATCAATTTATAATTTTATTTTTTTTAAAAATCCTAATTTTTTAAATGTAAATATCTCTAATCTTTTAATTCTATTTCAATTCAAATTCTATTTAAATTCAAATTTGAATCTTTTTTGTTATATGTAGTTTTGATGACGAGTAGCTAACTATAAGGGACCAGGTCCCTGGATGTTCATGGTACAGTACAGCTGGCATGCGTGTTTGCACAGTTTTGTACTCTTGTGTAACAAACTTTCAGGTGCCGCTTGTACTGAATAGGACAACTAGTCCAATGATATTTCAGCCCTAATCATCACTCATCTATAAAAGAAAAAAATGTTTTTTCATAAAATGGTTTTCTTATAAATATTCAGAGAGCTTAAGAGAGAGGAAAGAGGCAAAAACCCAGCTTACAACACTGCTCAAGCATAGCTCATGTTCTTAGCTTGCTCTATATATTAAAGTAGTGAGCGTTCTTGAGTGAATCCTAATTTGCAAATAAATTACTTAGTATATTAGATTAATAAACTTTTCTTCTTGATTGAGTGTGCTTAGGTAGAGTTACCTAAGTTCAAACACTCATTAGAGTTAATCAGTGTAGAGGGTTCTTGATAGAGTTGTCAAGATAGGCTAGTAGTAGAGTTACAACAAGCAAGAGAAGCCTATAGTTAGGTTGAAATCGTGTCTGTAATCAAGAGGTTAATTATAGTGAATTTCTTTAGTGTTTGTGAGGTCAAGTCGTGTTTTTTTCTTCCTTGAGTAAGGGGGTTTCCACGTTAAATTTTTGTGTTGATTGTTTCTTGCAGCCTTTAGTTTTCCATCACTTCATTGTTACTTTTTTCCATCACTTCATTGTTACTTTACTATGTTTTTTCCCTGATATTGACTTTAAGGGACCTAATCCCTTATTGTGTGGTGCAATTACCAAGGGTTCCAACAATTGGTATCAGAGTCAGTTTACTCTAAAAGGTTCATACCTAGAGTGTTCTGGTCATTATGGCTGCTATAAATGAACCAGGGGTTGAAAGAAAAGAAGCAAGAAGGGAGAGATTCCTGACTTTGAAGGCTTTGGAGTCTGACCCAGGTAAGAAGACAATGATGTTGCACTTTTGGTAACAAGGATTGTTAGAGATATAAAAAGGGATGGTAAACTTAGCAAAAAAATGGTAAAACTAAAAGCTGTCACAAAGGTGGTAGCTTTAAAGAATTCATGAGAAACTACCAAATGCAAAATAATGATCAAAATCCTAAAAAATCAAGAAGAAAGGATGCAACTAGCTGTATAATAAAGAAGGTATTGGTTGCATAGAAAGACTCCTCATATAAATTTGAGAAAAACAAAGAGTACAGAGATAGGTTCATGCTGAAACATGGTGAGAAGAAAATAATCTCGGTTCTATTTTTCTCTAATGGCCACTACTGAAGATAAAAGAGAAAATATAGTAGAAAAAAAGGATGTCACCCAACACTGGTTTATGGATAGTGGTTGTTCAAGACACATGACCGGAACGGTTGATTGTTTTCTCTTCCTCAAGACACTTCAAGAGGAGTTGTGTCTTTTGAAAATTGCAAAAAAGGGGTATATCCAAGGTGTTGGAAAGATTGGGAAATCACCCCATCATGTAATATAAGATGTGTATTATGTGAATAGCCTTAAGTATAATCTTCTAAGTATATCTCAAATTCGTGACAAAGGAAATAAGGTAAAATTCTCATATGATGGATTCACTATATCAAGCATGAAATCTGAAAGAATTATTCTCAAAGCCAAAAGGATCAAGAATATGTATGTAACTAATCTGGAGTCTGTGGCTGATGGGAAAGTTACTTATTTAAGAGTCAACGTGAAGATGTCGATTTATGGCACAAAAGACTGGGACATGTAAGTTCCGCTTTGCTAAACAAGTTGATTTCAAGGGATCTGGTCCATGGCTTTACAAAGCTGAAATTTCCAAACAACAAAGTTTGTGATGCTTGTGTTCAAGGTAAACAAGACAGATCTTCCTTCAAATTCAAGTAGCAAGAAAGTACCTCCAGAACTCTTAAAATACTACACATGGATTTATGTGGACCTATTAAAGTCCAAAGTAGATAAGGTAAGAAATATGTGTTGATTATTGTAGACGAATACTCCAGGTTCACCTAGACAATGTTTATAAGAACCAAGGATGAAACATATGAGGTTCTTGTGGCTTTCGCCAAGAAAATTCAATTGAAGCTAAATTGTAAAATTGCTAAACTCAGGCTTGATCATGGAACTGAATTTGAGAATTCTTAAGTTGATGAATTCTGTACTGAGCATGGAATAAGTCACAACTTCTCTTCTCCCAGAACTCTACAATAAAATGGAGTTGTTGAAAGAAAAAACAAAATACTAATAGAGATTACTAGGACTATGCTAATTGATAGTGGGCTTTCAAAGAGTTTCTGTGCTGAAGCAGTAAATACTGCTTGTTATGTGATAACAGGTGTATGATTAGATCACTTCTAAATAAGACCCCATAAGATCTAGTATTCAATAGAAAACCTAAACTAGACTACTTCAGACCATTTGGATGCAAATGCTTTATGCTAAATAATGGGAAGAGAGAATTGAGAAAAATTTATTCCAAGAGTGATGAAGTAGTGTTTGTAGGTTACTCTTCAACAAAAAAGGCTTATAGAGTCTTTAATAAAGGAACTCTGTGTGTTGAAAAAAGTGTTCATGTGATCTTTGATGAGTCTGGAAATTAAATAAATCTGGGTGATGGTGAAGATTCAGAATTAAAGAACTCATTCCCGTTCAAAGGGATGATACTGCTAAAGATGATAATCAAGGGATAAATGATGCAGATGAGACTGATGAAAGTGATGGTGATCTAGAAACTTAGGAACAGATCCCAGCTCCAGTGGAAGAACAACTAGAGAAAACTAGTCAAAATTCATAAGGACATGGTCCCAGTGGTATCAATCTCAAAAGGCAAAATTAGAGACACAAGTCCTCTCATCCCCTTGAGAATCTGAATACACCCTTACAAATAGGAGCCCAAACAAGAGCTAAAGCCAGGAATGATATGCCATCTTCAGCCTTTTAATCCCAAATTACCTAAGAATATAAAAGAGGCTCTGAAAGATGCCGATTGGATTAATGCAAAGCAAGAAAAACTTCATAAATTAGAAAGAATAAAAGTCTGGCATCTGGTCCCCAGTCCTGTGATAAAATAATTATTGATACCAAATGGGTGTACAAAAATAAGCAAGATAAAAATGGAACTATCAACAGAAACAGGGTAAGGCTAGCTATTTAAGGTTATAAACAGGAAGAAGGGATTGACTATGATAAGACTTTGCCCTCGCAGAAAAAATAGAGGCAATCAGAATCCTTGTTGCATTTGCTGCATACATAGGATTCAAACTATTTCAAATGGATGTCAAAAGTGCCTTATCTACTACTAAAGTTGAATATGTTGTTGTTGCTTCTTGTTGTGCACAACTATTATGGATCAAGCAAAAATTAAAAGATTTTGGTATTGTCTCAAACACTATCCCTCTAATGTGTGACAACACACGTGCTCTAAACATGGCCAAGAATGCAGTGCATTATTCATAAATACATATGCACCATAAATACATATTCATCTATATATGCATAAGTAGAAAATAAATGTATTATTAACAATTTCATATGCATATTCGGATAAATACATATTAACTAGTCATAAATACATATACAATCTGGCAAAATACATATGTATTATTCATAAATAACTGGAAAATACATATGCATTACTCATAAATACATATGCAAAACTGAAAAAATAAATATTCATAACGACATATGGCTAACAGTTACATAAACTAACCACAAAAAGTTCTATGTTAGAAGATTAAACATCAATAATCTAAATATAACAAAAAAAAACATTAAAATATCAACTTTCAACATTAGAGTAACATATGAAACTTAAGAAATATTCAACTACATCTTTATCCACTTAAAGTTAATTGTTGTCAAATACAATAAATTAAAAATACACATCAAATTTCAAGTACTTCAGTGTCTTCTGTTATCCTAATTTTTGTATGAGGCCTCATTGGTGCTTAATCATTACTTTGTGCCTTCTCTTCTTCTTTTCTCGAACCACAATACCACAAAGATGAAGTATATCTCATGCGAAGAAGATTTGGGTCAAAGTTAGCATATGGAATACCTTCTCCAAAAGTAAGGCACTCAACATATGTCACCATATATAAACCACAATCCCTGCAAATATATTTATCAACAAATAAATATCTATTATAAAATGAATATATATATATATATATACACATGTAATATGTATATTTAGTACTTAGTGGTTGCCACTTAGTTGTTGAGGCAAATCATCCACAAAAGAAACATCAAATAGATCTAATTTATCATTGAATTTGTAATTTAGATGATTGTCAATATCAATACGCTTCTTCTCATAGAAATACATGCCACGAAACATAATGGTATAACCTCAGCTACCTTTTAATTTTAGCAAACACCACAACATAATGACCAGGAGACGATAATGAATCATATACGTATATGCACATATCATTGAAAGATAAAACAACAAGAAACCAATGATGTTTGTCCTTTATGTTGACAGAAATAAAAATGTGATCAACTGTATGCCATGTCACTGTAGTATGCAAGCGGAATTCATTTATGTACTCATTCAGATGGTATTCCTTTCCACCAGCATTAAGGGTTGAATTATCCAATGCATACACATCTAGCACACTACTGACAATATTCATGAAGTTGCAATCTACTATGCTATACTTATATGAGCTATTGGGATCATACTTGGACTTCTTTCGCAAGTAGTAAAAACAAACATCAATTTGCTGCATTATAAAAACAACATTTGTAAAAGTAACTTAAACAAATTAAACATTGAAACTTTAACACTACATATGTATATATACTGCATATGTATATACTAATATACATATTGAAATAGACCATTATATATATGTACAAAAATACATATGTAACACTGCAATATATATTTTTTTTCAATATATATATTATCAACAGAATAGTACGATACTTACCTCTTCTGACCATTACTGGCTAGGGGTACCCATAACGTAGAATCAATTCTTGTCTTAAACTGATAGAACTCCAAAATGCATAACTGGTATGCTGGACTTGTTTTTCTTGTAATGTTCCTCTTTGTTGTTTCTGTTTATTCATTAAATATAATGCTTTATCATGAATAGAAAAAATAAATGAATATTACAATTAAGTATTACCCATATACATCTTCGCATGATATTTAAGAAGGTCCACTGCTAGCCACGACAAGAACTTATCCAGTTTATGTCTTTCCTGTTTGAACCATGGTAGATTTTGGTTGAATTGACTTAAAAATTGGTGTTTTCACAATAGGCATCTTTGCAGTACGAGGTGGAGGAGTCCTTTTTGGTGTATGCTCATCTACAATTTTAGATTGTTGCTTCTGCTTTTTCTTGGGTGTTGTTGTTGATGAATCGTCCTAAAATTTTTGTTTTGTGCTTAAATACCTTTGTGGAAGTGAGGGATCTTGAAAATCATCATTCGAATCAATATCTTCTTTATAACTTCCACCTCCAGTTACAACCTTCTTGGGTATTTAAAAGGGTGAAAGATCCTTTCGTAGTGGCTCAATATTCTTAAAAACAACCTACAATACATAGGATTTATATTACATAATACTGAAAACTATTTTAAATGCTAAAATACAATGACATTATGAATATATACAAATGACATTATAAACAGATTAATCCCTATAGCGACCACTCTTAACCAAATTTAAATGGAGGCATGAAATAACTACAGTATCAATGGACGATAATAAAAATACATGAATAAAATATAGATTAGCAAACTTCACAACATTTTCATCACTTTTCTTCCCCCATATTTTGCCCGAAATAGATGCAAATAATTCTCTTTTCTGAATATAACTGACACTATCAAAATATTGCTCAATAATTCTGGTTGGAACCTCCTCAACAACAACAACAACAACAACAAACCTAGTGTATTCCCACAAAGTGGGGTCTGGGGAGGGTAGAATGTACATAGTCCATACCGCTACCTCTAAGGAAGTAGAGGTTGTTTCCAATAGACCCCCTGCCCTGCTCAAGATAGAGAATAGTAAGCAAGAGCGTAATGCACCATTAAGAATGGTGGGTGGCATCACATAAAAGGAATAGGACATACTAAAAATAAAATAGAAATCAGAGCAATACGAAATAAGATAAATAAGCGCAATATGAAATAAGAGATAAGAACTATGGCATCCAGAAAGTACGACCCCCACCTATGGACACAGTCCTGGAATTACTAACCCAACTATACATGATCTCTTCTACTACTAGCTACGACCCACGCATGTGACCTAGCCTTTTACCCTTATCCGCAACCTCCACACCTTCCTATCTAGGGTCATGTCCTCAGTAAGCTGTAGCTACTCCATATTATGTCTAATCACTTCCCTCTAGTACTTCTTCAACCTAAATCTCCTCTTCCTAAAGATATCCAATGCTAGCCTCTCACACCTATAAACTGGGGCATCCGTGCCCCTCCTCATCATATGCCCAAACCATCTCAGCCTTCCTTCCCGTATCTTGTCCTCCACCGAAGCCACTCCCACTTTCTCCCAGACTATCTCATTCCAAACTCTATCTTCTCTAGTAAGTCCACACATCCAACGTAATATTCTTATTTCTGCCATCTTCAATTTTTGAATGTGAGAGTTCTTGACTGGCCAACACTTTGCTCCATATAACATAGCTGGACGGACTGCTACTTTATAGAATTTACCTTCAAGCTTAAGTGGCACCTTCTTATCATACAACACACCCGAGGCGAGCCTCCACTTCATCCAACCTGCTCCAATATGGTTAGAGATGTCCTCATCAATCTCGCTATTCTCTTGAATGATAGACCCAAGATACTTAAAACTATCCCTCTTACAAACATCCTAGGAATCCAGCCTCACCACCACATCATCATCTTACCTTAAGTCGCTAAACTTGCATTTCATATACTCCATCTTAGACCTACTCAACCTGAACCCCTTGGACTCTAGGGTTTGCCTCCAAACCTTCAATTTTGCATTCACACCCCCTCGCATCTGGTCAATCAAGACTACATTGTCAGGAAATAACATACACCATGGCACCTCTTCTTGAATACATCGCATCAACACATCTATCACCAACACAAATAGGAACGGGCTAAAAGTCGAACACTGATGCAACACTGTCTCAACTGAAAAATGTTCTGAGTCCCCGTTCTCACCTGAGTTTTTCCTCTATCGTACATGTCCTTAATACCTCTGATATACACCATGGGACCCCTCTTACCTCTAAGAATCTCCAAATAACCTTCTCATCAAACACAAAATCATCTTTATTTGAAACACAATTCAAATCAGTAACCACGATAAATTCTCTCGGACTAAAATGAAGACTTGTGCCATTTGCACGAATGACTATGGCACTTGTAGAACTTTCCTTAGTCTCAACTGACATAATACATCTCCCTAATTGCGCTTGAACCACACAGTTCTTCTTCTTCTTCATATAGACACTAAATATACTATTATTACAAAATATTTTGTACTGCTCTTTCGTTAGCATTGCCTTAATACGATCTTCAATGTAGTTGACCGTGTAACATTCTATATGTGGAGAAAATTTTGGAAGTACTCTTGCCGTGTATATTTGATCACGCAACATCTATAGACCACAAAAAATTGGGAAAATCTATATTGTTAAAATATATCACACGCATATCTTTTCTATTAGATCATAACTATTATATTACATCAAAACATAAAATACAATCATGTGCATTCACCAAATACATATCATATTGATATTACATACATACATATATACATATATATATATATATATATATATATATATATATATATATATATAAAGAATATCTAATATATATCTTAACATTTAAAAATACAATTACATGTCTAAACAGTGCCACATATGTATTTACATAATACATCTTTAAGTTACATTACACCATATATACATAAATCATAACATATGTATTTTATGAATACACAACAGGTCCAAATTTAAGTTATCAAATATAAAAATACACATCATAATCATAATGTAGTGAATAACAAATACATCCGAACATCAAATACAAATCTTAGTAGTAACAAATACCAATACAAATACATATCTAAATGGTAAAAAATACATTTCATATAATTCATAAATACAAAATACATATCTTAAAAGTAATAAATACATATCTTAACATTAGCAACTATAATTCAATATCTTAACAGTAACTCAAAAATAAGTACACAACTTATCAAATGTATATATAAAATACACATATGCATATATTCTCCATATACTATAAAAATACAAATAAAAAATACCTCCTCCATTTTTTCTTCTTCAAATTCAAAATAAGATGAAACATGACTTGTAATTTTACTAGATTCTCTTTCTTTCAACTGACTTCCTCTTTTTCACAGATTTTTGAACTTTTGTGGGTTTTGGAGATGAAGATTTTCTCAATGATTTTTGTTTCATGATTTCCATAATCTTCTTTGGATCGTTACGCTGCTTTAATCTCATCTTTTCTATGCTAACACCTCACTTCGACTGAATATTAGTAGAAATCAAGCTAATGCCTTCATCTTGTGTTAAATCAAGACTAAAAGATGGTAGTTCATCAAAATTAAAATTCACCAATGGAATACCTCTAATTGAACTACTAAGATGTGCATGTTCAGCCATTATAGCAGAACCTCAGAAATTTCAATTAAAAAAACCCCCAAAAAATAAAAAATAAAGAAGAAAGTTGAAGAAAACAATTCAAAAAGAAATTGAATATATGAATTATATGAAAAATATAACATTCAATAACTATAAAATCAACTTACCTTATTTGATGGGGAATTATGTTTATCACGAATTGAGACAAAATAGCGGAATTTGAAAAAAAAATCTAGAAGATACGTTATATTGGAGGAAATTGAAATAGTGGAGTGAAATTAGGAAAAGTAAGAAAATGGGTGAAATCCACATGTTTTCAATAAAATGGTTAAAATATTACTACTTTTACTATAACTTTGTTATAAATGTACCATATATAGCGAATGTCTACTTTACCATATATAGTGTATGTCTATTTATGGAAAAGTTACAAACCCCAAGGTTAGTTTTTCCCTATAAATAAAGGGATTTTCCCTCATTGTAATTCATCCATCAAGAGAAATAACAATTACTCTCTACTCTCTATTCTTCTTCTTCTCTATTATTTCTTATTTTATAACACGTTATCAGCACGAGACTCTACCAAACAAGATGAGATTATAAATCTAATGGTAATTTCAAGGTTAGTAATTCCTTATGTTATCTTCTTTTGTTACTAATAATATAATTATTGTTGGATTTGAGGAAAAATAATTGGTTTGGAACCATTTAAAGTTTAAATTTATTCTTCAAGAACAATGTTATCAAAAGGAATGATAATATGTTAGGTTTAAGTCCCATCAGTTTATGCCTAGGACGCCTTTATATGGGTAAGACATTGAGTTTGAATCTCAATGCACCATATTGATGATATTATGATGGATAAGGAAAAATAATGTGTTTTTAATAAAAAGTCATGAAATTTGTCCCATTGAATATGTTCTATTCCATGAAGTGAATGTGGTAGCAATATATGATAAGTGTGAAATATGACAACTTACTTCATTCTTGAAGTGTATATGATAGCATTGCATAATATGTATGAAAGAAGACAAGTGTAATACCCCGTACTTCTACCTATCTTAAAATCATCTCAAGAATGTTAGAAACTTACTTTGAAAGATGAATCCATTTTTGTGCAAGTATAATTTTAAGATTTTCACTTTTTATTGAGTGGGAAATTGAATTAGCTTTCCAATGATACCCATTCAGTCAAAATCCAACATCAGAAGAGAAAGTTATGGTCGGAATACAGAAAGCATTCAAAATAGCCCAGGTGCGACGGTGAAGGCCGACGGACCTTCAACCTAGCGATGAACCGTCACCTAAGCCGTCATAAAAGAGGCAGTGAGATGATATTCTACCTAAGAGTGATAGCTCAGGCCGGCAGACAGTCGGGCTAGTGACGAAATATTGCCTAAGCTATCGTAGGAGAGGTAGTGAATCCCTATTCTGCCCAGGTACAACGATCAGGACCGACGGACCATCGACCCAGCGACGGATCATCACACCCATCGTTGCATAGTTCGTTCAGTTATTTTAAAGTCATTTTAAAAAGGGTATTTGGGTCTTTTCCACCCCTTTTAACCCCTAATTATATCAGACCAAGGCTCATATGTTCATTATCCATCTACAATATCAATTAGGGTTTTCTCTCAAAAATAATCCCCAAGAACAAGATCCAAATCATTCTTCAAGAAAATAAGAGATTCTAAGTTCTTCAAGTCCAAGAAATTTAAGGAACTCACAACCCAGGTATGTCATGTGTTGATTCATTGGTCCCTTTCACCCATGAAGCTCAAGAATCTCTTTTAAAAATCCAAGATTTTTGTATTTATGAATGTTCATGACATAAATTGAATTGAAATTCATGTTCATGATGTTGTAGGTTTTTGATTCATGTTTGAAATTACATATTCCAATAATTGACCCTAGGATGTGGTGATTTGCATAATAATCATGATAAACCCTTAAATTTACACGTTGATTGACGTATCCATGATTATTAGATGTGTTGATGATTGTTTAACCAAAGCATGCTCCCCATGTGTTCGATTAAATGCCTATGTGAAAGAAAAGTGCCGTAGTAGTATGATAATATGAAATCCCCAATCATGTACAAGTTTATGCATGTTAAATGTTTGACGAAATGTCTTAGTCAATGAATTGTGGATATATGTTTAGCCATTGTGGTTCTTTAGCACTTGTACTTCATGAAATCCCCATCTGATTATATTATGGATTGTCAATGTTGGTCATGTATTCAAGAAAGTCATGCTTTATCAGTTTCATGCTATCGAGTCTTGGGGGTACTTGTACCCGACAATTAGCTATGTGCCTAGAGCCAGTGTCATGTTTTCAAAATACTCTCTGTTAAACAACGTTCATAGAAATTCATCTAGTCATGTGACTCAAGAAAACTCAGTAATCTCAGAAATCTCAAAAATCTCAGAAAACTCAGTAATCTTAGTAGTATTTTGTCAGTCAACAAAACTCAATTAATCCAGTTTAGTCCAGTTCAGTTAATAATGTTCAGTGTCTATTCAGATGGGAGTAGGAATTAGCACCGAGTAAACCTAAGGATGGGAACACACACTGTCAAATGAGGGTGTGATTTTAGAAGTCATCCTTGCATTCTAGAATTATATAGCCAGCATAGGTTGAGACATCAACACTGTCATATGAGGGTTGATGAGGTGGATAAGCACTGTCAGATGAAGGCCCCACCATTTTTTTAGGACACTATTAGATGAGGGTTTTCCACAGCTTGTCCTTACCAGTGGTGCAGTATTGACACCCTTCCAATTAAGGTTACAGATTAGACCCCACCTCAACTATATTACTTTATTTGGGGCATATTGGTTAAATGACTACTTCCCACAGTTTTAGTACAGAATCAAGACTATCAGATACAGTTATTCATTCTTAGTAATAGAACTCAGGTAGTTCTACAAAATTTAGGACTGTCAGATACAGTCAACTCAGAATAGAACAGAACTCAACTAGTTCTATCAAAAATTGGACTGTCAGATATAGTCGCTCAGTATTAGTTATTTTAGTTATACAGTTATCAGTAGCTCATGTTATCAGTACTCAAGCTTAGTAATTATGTTATCACGAACTCAGTTACAGTTATTATGTATTCATGTATGCATTCTTACGTTCATGTTATCCGGTCAGTTAGTATAGTTCTTGCATGTAAACCATTGCATTCAGCCTACCTCACATGCATACCAGTACATTCAAATGTATTGACGCATTTGCGCTATGGTGCTTTATACCAAAGATTCAGAAGCCCGAGTTCTAGAGCATCAGTAGCAGTCCAGTCTCAATAGTCAGAGTTAGCAGTGAGTCCTCATCTTTCGAGGACATGACCATTACTTTATTATCTCATTAGTTAATTTATTTTAGTAGTTGGAGTTAGTTGGAGACATGTCCCATCAACTCCTTATTCAGACAGTTCAATAGTTAGAGACTTTTCAGACTAGCATGTTTAGATAGTTATTTCAGTTGTTTTAGGTATTTCATACCCTCTCCAGATGTTATGTTTTATAAGTTATGTTTTAGTTTTGAACCTTATGGCCTTTTAGCCTTCATTTTTGCATTTATATAGTATATTTTACAGTGTCCAGGTACAGATATTAGTCATGGGTTAGCTTGTGGTCCTTCGGGGTCATGAGCACCATGTAGTATTTTGGGTACCAGATTCAGGGCATTTTAAACTTGGTATCTGAGCGTAAGGTTGAATACAGTCTTAGGAAGTCTAAAAACCGCATCTAGTAGAGTCTTGTGCATGGGTGTGTTGTGCGCCACATTTATGTGCAGGAGGCTATAAGATGTTTTAGGAACAGTTTCCCTTCTTTTAGTATTCATGTCATGCCAGTGAGCATAATGTCAAGTCAATCTCTCATTTTAATCTATTTCCGTCTTTCTTCTTTAGAACATACCTCCTAAAAAAAAACGGGAATCAATCAGGCCCTCACCCCAAAGATTTTTTAGGCGAACATGTGTATCATGCAGAGTTCAAAGCTGTATTCACTACTCTTGCTCAGTTAGTTGCTGCTTAGAATGAATGACCAACTGTCATTCCAGCCAACCTAGTGGCCAATTCAACTACATCCAGGATTCGGGACTTCACCCGAATGAATCCTCTATTTTTTGTCGGGTCTAAGTTAGATGAGGACCCTCAAGAATTCCTTGACCAAGTTCAGAAGGTTATGAGTATTATGGGGGTTACTTCTAGTGAGAGCACTGAGCTAGCTATATATTAGTTGCAGGATGTTGCTCACACTTGGTTTAACCAGTGGAAGTCAAAAAGGCCAAATGATGCAGGGCCTATTGAGTAGAAGGAATTTGTCACCGCATTCTTAGATAGATTCTTTCCCTTAGAGATAAGAGAAGCTAAAGTGTTAGAATTTATCAATCTCAGGCAGGGCAAAATGATAGTGAAAGAATATTCTCTTAAGTTTAATCAATTAGCTAGATATGCTCCTCATGTGGTTGCAAACAACAGGGCCAATATGAGTAAGTTTGTCTATGGGGTAAATGATGTGTGGTCAATAAGTGCAGGTCCGTTATGTTAAATAGTGCCCTAAACATAGCCAGGCTTATGACCCATGTTCGGCAGATAGAAGAGCAAAAGATTAAGATGAGGGAGAAATAGAATAAGAGAGCAAGGACAGATAGTTTCAACTTTGTTCAGCCCAAATTAGAAGGAGGAAATTGTTCTTAATTTTGTCCTAAGTCAGCATTTCTAGCTCCTTCTTCAGCTAGTATTCTAGATCCTAAGTTCAGGGATTGTAATAGAGATAGAGTGCCAGGCTCTAAGTCTTAGGAAGTGTCAGCAATGCCCGAACTAATTCTCTTTTGTCTGACTTATGGTAAGAACCATAAGGGTGCTTGCAGAGTTGGTATCGATATCTATTTCAGATGTGGCAAGCCAGGCTGCAGAGTTAGAGATTGTCCCCAGTCAGGTTATCAATGTCAGCAGAACCATTCCCAGCTCAGTCTGGTTACCCAAATCAGAAGGGCACCACCTCCAGTGCTACTAGTGGGCAATGCCTAAATTGATTTTATGCTCTCCAGTCTTGGAAAGATCAGGAAAATTCTCCTAATGTGGTTACTGGTATGTTACATGTCTTTCATGTGCATGTTTATGCTTTGCTAGATCCAAGAGCTTCTTTATCTTTTCTTACTCCCTATATAGTAGTTAATTTTGGAGTCAGTCCCAAAATTCTATCAGAGCCCTTCTTAGTATCTACCCCAGTGGGTAAAACCATCATAGCTCGGTTGGTATACAGGAACTGCCCAATTATGATGTTCAAGAAAGTCACTTTAGTAGACTTAGTCGAATTAGAGATGACTAATTTTAATGTCATTCTTGGTATAGATTGGCTTTATTCCTGCTATGCCACAGTCGACTGTAGAAATAGAATAGTCCAATTTTAGTTTTCGAATAAACCTGTCCTAGAGTGGAAGGGTACCGCTTCAGCTTTTAGAGGTCAGCTTATTTCCTACCTTCGGGCAAGGAAAATAATATCTAGAGGAGGTGTCTATCATCTTGTTCGAGTTAAGGACACTAGTTCTAAAACTCCCAGTCTTGAATCAGTCCCAGTCATGAATGAATATTCAAATATCTTTCCCGAAGATCTTCCAAAAATTTCTCTCAAAAGGGAAATAAACTTCGACATTGATCTTCTTCCAGACACTCAACCTATATCTATTCTGCCATATAGAATGGCATCAATAGAACTCAGTGAATTGAAAAAGAAGTTGAAGAATCTCTTAGATAAGGGATTCATTAGACCCAGTATGTCCCCGTGGGGCGCACCAGTCTTATTCGTGTGTAAAAAAGATGATTCTCTCAGAATGTGCATTGATTACCCTCAGCTCAAAAAAGTCACAGTCAAGAAAAAGTACCCACTTCCCAGAATCGATGACTTGTTTGATCAACTTTAGGGTGCCAGTTATTTCTCTAAGATATACCTCAGATCAG
The DNA here is from genome assembly GCF_002878395.1 of Capsicum annuum. NCBI lineage: Eukaryota > Viridiplantae > Streptophyta > Magnoliopsida > Solanales > Solanaceae > Capsicum > Capsicum annuum. The sequence continues at coordinate 122,153,707 of NC_061119.1, read as the reverse complement.
GCTATCATCAGCTCAGAGTCAAAGAATATGACATTCTGAAAATAATTTTCCATACTCGATATAGTCACTTTGAATTCTTAGTTATGTCCTTTGGTCTTACCAATGCCCTAACAGCTTTCATGGACTTGATGAACTATGTGTTTAAGCAGTACTTGGACATGTTTGTCATAGTCTTCATAGATGACATCCTTGTTTATTCTCGTAGTGAGTGTGATCATGCAGACCATCAGAATAGTATTGCAGACTCTTAGAAATCATCAGCTATTCACCAAATTCAATAAGTGCAAATTTTAGATAATGTTAGTAGCATTCCTTGGTCATATCATTTCCGGTTATGGCATTAGGGTTGATCCTCAAAAGATCAAAGCAGTAAGAAATTGGCCCAGACCTGTCTCTCTATCAGATATCAGGAGTTTCTTGGGTTTGGATGGCTATTACAGATGGTTTGTTGAGGGATTTTCTTCTATTGCATCCCCTATGTCTAGATTGACTCAGAATAAAGTCAAGTTTCAGTGGTCAGATTCTTGAGAGAAGAGTTTTCAAGATTTGAAGACTCAACTCACCTCAGCTCTAATTTTGGCTCTTCCAAAAGGTTCAGATGGGTTCATAGTTTATTATGATGAATCCAGAGTAGGTTTGGGTTATGTCCTTATGCAGTATGGTAAGGTCATCGCCTACGCCTCTAGACAACTTAAACCCCATGAGAAGAATTATCCTACTCATGATCTTGAGTTAGCCATAGTTTTTGGCTTAAATATTTAGAGGCATTATCTATAAAGAATTCATGTAGATGTGTTCACAGATCATAAGAGCCTTTAGTATGTCTTTTCTCAGAAAGATCTCAATCTTCATCAGAGAAGGTGGTTAGAGCTCTTAAAAGATTATTACATGAGTGCCTTTTATCATTTGGGCAAGGACAACATTGTGACCGACGCTCTCAGTAGACTGTCTATGGGTAGTGTTTCTTATGTTGAGGATAGTAAAAAGAAGTTAGCTCAAAAAATCCATCAGCTTGCTAGACTAGGAGTTCACTTAGTCGATTTAGAGGAGGGTGACATATGGGTTCAGAGTAGTTCAGAATCATATCTAGTTTTTGAGGTGAAAGAAAAGCAAGATAGAGATCCCAGTCTAGTCAAGTTGAAAGAGTCAGTCAAGGATCAGAAAGTAGAGGTTTTCTCCTAAGGGGGAGATGGTGTATTGCGTTGTTAGGGTTATCTGTGTGTTCTAGGTATAGACGACTTGAGGAAATGAATTCTTGTAGAAGTACATGGTCCATGCTACTCTATTCATCCAGGGGCCACAAAGATGTACCACGATTTATGGGAAATCTATTGGCGGGGTGGGATGAAGAGAGATGTTGCAGAGTTTGTGGCTAAGTGCTCTATATATCAGAAGGTTAAGATAGAGAATCAGAAGCCTAGTGGGTCTATGCAGGAGTTCAGTATTCCTACTTGGAAGTGGGAAGAAGTGAACATGGACTTCGTGATGGGTTTACCTCGTACTCATCGCCAGCATGATTTAGTTTGGGTCATTGTGGATAGGATGACCAAATCATCTCATTTTCTTCCAGTCCATACCTCTCATTCAACCGAGGATTACGCCAAACTCTACATCAGAGAGTTGTCAGATTTCTTGATGTTCCATTATCTATTATCTCAGACAGAGGTACCCAGTTCACTCTTATTTCTGGAAAGCATTCCAAAAGGTCTTGGTACGCAAGTTTATCTCAGTACAACCTTTCATCCTTAGATAGATGGTCAACTAGAAAGGACCATTCAGACTTTAGAGGATATGATAAGGGCGTGTGCAATCGATTTCAACTGTAGTTGGGATGACCACTTGCCTTTGATTGTGTTTGCACACAAAAAAAGCTATCATTCCAGTATTCAGATGACTCTATTCGAAGCTCTCTTTGGTAGGAGATGCAAATCTCTGATCGGTTGGTTCAAAGTTAGTGAGGCCTCAGTTATAGGGCCTGACTTAGTATTTGAAGCTTTAGAGAAAGTCAAGTTTATCAGAGAAAGACTTTGGGCTACTCATAGCCGACAGAAGTCTTATGGAGATATGCGCTGAAAGTATCTCAAGTTTAAGATTGGTGATTATGTATATCTAAAGATCTCTCTCATAAAGGGAGTGAAGAGATTCGGCAAGAAGGGAAAGCTCAATCCCCGATATTTCGTTCCCTTCAAAATTCTTAGTCGTTTTGGCAATGTAGCTTATGAGCTCGAATTGCCTTAAGATCTAGCCTCAGTTCATCCAATCTTTCATGTATCTTTACTCAAGAAGTGAATAGGTGATGCAACAGTCATAGTCCCTATTCAGAGCATAAATGTTCAAAATGGCCTCTCTTATGAAGAGATTCCAGTTGAAATTCTAGACTATCAGACTCGTAGACTGAGGAACAAAGAAGTCCCTTTAGTCAAAGTTCTTTGGTGGAATCAGTCCATCGAGGGAGCTAATTGGGAAGCAGAAGCAGACATGTGGACCAAGTATCCTCACATCTTTTCCACAAACTCAGATCTAGCTCAAGGTAACAGTTCTCCTTAAGCTTTTTAGTTTCATGTTCAGATTTTAGTTACAATATTGGTATCCATTTCATGTTTAGAATTTCATTATAAACTTGGTATTAAGTACCATTGCATAGTCAGTCATGTATTCATGTATTAGTTCAGTTATATAATCATGCATCAAATATGCATTCTCATTGTGAGGACCTTGGTTCATCAGAACACTCAGTCATGCATTCATGAATCAGTTACACATGCATCATATATGCATGTTTGGTATGATATATTCAGTTATCAATTATGTCAGTCATGAGGTCATGTTCCAGTTATTCATGTTTAGTATGTATGTTAGTTTATCTTCTCCTCTCTATCTCAGTCTTATTTGAGGATGAATGTTCTCAAGAGGGAGATATTGTAATACCCCGTACATCTCAAGAATGTTAGAAACTTACTTTGAAAGATGAATCTATTTTTGTGCACGTGGGAATTTTAAGATTTTCACTTTTTGTTGAGTGGAAAATTAAATTAGCTTTCCAACGATATCCATTTCATTAAAATTCGACATCAGAAGAGGAAGTTATGGCCGAAATACAGAAAGAAGTCAAAATTGCCCAGGTACGACGGTGAAGGCCAACGGACCGTTGAGCTAGCGATGAACCATCGCCCAAGATATTGCAGCGGAGGCAGTTAGACCACATTCTGCATAAGGGCGGCGACTCAGGCTAACGGACCATCGAGCTAGTGATGGACCATCGCCCAAGCCATCGCAGGAGAGGCAGTGAACTGCTATTCTATCCAGGAGCAATGGTCAGGACCGACGGACCATCAAACCAGCAACGGACCATCACACCCACCATCGCATAGTTTGTTCAGTTATTTTAAAGTTGTTTTTAAAAGGATATTTAGGTCTTTTCCACCCGTTTTAACCCCTGGTTATATCAGACCAAGGCTCATAAGTTCATTTTCCATCTACAACATCAATTAGATTTTTCTCTCAAAGATAATCCCCAAGAACAAGATCTAAATCATTCTTTAAGAAACTAAGAGATTCTAAGTTCTTCAAGGAACTCACAGCCCAGGTATGCCATGTGTTGATTCATGGGTCCCTTTCACTCATGAAGCTCAAGAATCTCTTTTCAAAATCCAAGATTTGTGTATTTATGAATGCTCATGATTTAAATTAATTTGAAATTCATGTTCATGATGTTGTGGGGTTTTGATTCATGTTGAAATTACATATTCCAATGGTTGACCCTAGGATGTGGTGATTTGCATAATAATCATGATAAACCCTTAAATTTACACGTTGAATGATGTATCCATGATTATTAGATGTGTTGATGATTGTATAACCAAAGTATGCTCCCCATGTGTTCGATTAAATGCCTATGTGAAAGAAAAGTGCCATACTAGTATGATAATATGAAATCCTTAATCATGTACAAGTTTATGTATGTCAAATGTTTTATGAAATGTCTTAGTCAATGAATTATGGATATATGTGTAGCCATTATGGTGCTTTAGCACTTGTACTTCGTGAAATCCTCATCTTATTATACTATGGATTGTCAATGTTGGTCATGTATTCAAGAAAGTTATCCTTTGTCAGTTTCATGCTATGGAGTCCTGGGGGTACTTGTACCCAACAATTAGTTGTATGCCTAGAGCAAGTGTTATGTTTTCAAGATACTCTCAGTTGAGCCATGTTCATAGAAATTCAGTCAGTCATGTGACTCAGGAAAACTCAGTAAACCCAGTAATCTTAGAAATATCAGAATGCTCAGTAATCTCAGTAGTATTCCGTCAGTCAACGGAACTCAGTTAATTTAGTTTAGTCCAGTCAGTTAATCATGTTCAGTGTTTATTCAGACGGGAGTAGAATTAGCACCGAGTGATCCCAAGGATGGGAACACACACTGTCAGATGAGGGTGTGATTCTTAGAAGTCATCTTGCATTCCAGAACTATGTAGCCAGTATAGGTTGAGACATTAACACTGTCAGATGAAGGTTGATGAGGTGGATAAGCACTGTCATATGAGGGGCCCTACATTCTTTTTTGGGGACACTGTTAGATGAGGGTTTCCCATAGCTTGTCCTTACCAGTGGCGTGGTATTGACACCCTTTCAATTAGGGTTACAAATTAGACCCCACCTCAGGTATGTTGCTTTATTTGGGGCATGTCGGTTAGATCACTACTTCCCATAGTTTCAGTACAGAATTAGGACAGTCAGATACAGTCATTCAGTCTCAGTAATAGAATTCATATAGTTCTATAGAATTAAAGACTGTCGGATACAGTTAACTCAGAATAGAATGGAACTCAGCTAGTTCCATCAGAAACTAGACTGTCAAATATAGTTGCTCAGTAGTAGTTATTTTAGTTATACAGTTATCAGTAGCTCATGTTATCAGTACTCAGGCACATTAATCATGTTATCACAAACTCAGTTACAGTTATTATGTATTCATGCCTGCATTCTCACGTTTATGTTATCCAGTTAGTATAGTTCATGCATGTGAACCCTTGTATTCAGCCTACCTCACATGCATACCAGTATATTCAAACGTACTGACGTATTTATGCTATGGTATTTTATACCATAGGTTCAAAAACACAAGCTCCAGAGCATCAGTAACATTCTAGTCTCAGCAGTCAGAGTTAGCAGTGAGTCCTTATTCTTCCAGACATGACCATTACTTTATTATCTCATTAGTTAATTTATTTCAGTAGTTGGAGTTAGTTGGGGACATATCCCATCAACTCCTTAATCAGACAGTTTAGTTAGTTAGAGGCTTTTTAGACTAGCATGTTTAGATAGTTATTTCAGTTGTTTTGGGTATTTCATACCCCCTCTAGATGTTATGTTTTATCAGTTATGTTTCTGTTTTGAACCTTATGGCCTTTAAGCTTTTATTTCCACATTTATACAGTATATTATGCAGTGTTCAGGTACAGATATCGTCATGAGTTAGCTTGTGGTCCTCGGAATCATGAGCACCATGTAGCATTCCGGGTACCAGATTCAGGGCGTTATAACAAGTGATTAAATACACGAATATACACGTGGAGGAATAATATGATAATGATCATAAAAAGTGATGATATTTTCACATGCGTATTATGATCATAAGATATGTTAGAGAAAAATTCTCTAGATCATATATATGCCTCGATTTGCTCTTGAAGTAGTAATATCATAAAATAGGTTATAAGCTATCAATTTAATAGGGTTAAGACACGATTACATTTCATTCATGGGAATAAGAATTTTAATTGTTATAAGCATAGATCCATTTCCTCGGTAAATGTAATGATATTTAGTAAAGCTTATCAACAAACGTGAACTTGATTGTGATGGCTTCACAACTCATCTCCGAATGAGGCAGAATAATCGAGAAGAGTTATTTTGAAATCCACTTCAAAAGTAGTAAATCTGAAATTTATTCATGTAATAGTAAATCTGAAATTTACTAAAGTAAAAGGGTACATGTCATGGTAAACTTGAAGTTTGCTAGAATAAAAGTTCATAAGTTGACATGAACTATTATGACATCCCGAAGATGCGCATATTGAGTATTGGACATGTAATGAAGAATTAGAAAATTCTTCAAGAATTATTCATGTTGTTTGTTCTCATGATAAGTTGGTTGGACCAACTAATTATTGGATTGGATCCCTCAAAATCTGAAAAATATAAAAGGTGAATAAGGGCCCGTTCATATTTCATGTGATATGTTGAAAAGATGCATCAATAATATAATCATATGTACATTTATTGTCAACCTGTAGTTTGACATTCATAAAGTTTCTTGCTCAGTAAAATTAAGTTAAGAGCATAACTTTCAGATTGTGCAATCAATACAATTTATCTTGATGAAAATGGTTTGACATTGAATACCTTCAATAAATAGCTAAACCATTGCTGATGAGAACAAAGCTTCTTGTGTTGGTTTGAAATACGATATGTTGCATACAATAAGACTTGTATGCATTAGACCAATAAATTATGATTATTTCTTCCCTCTCAATTGATTTAAGGTCAGGAACCAACTATTTCATCTAACAATTTTGATGTGCGGTATACAATTAATAAATAGACCATGATGCACAAAGATGTATTCCTCAAAAAGAAGATGGAGGATGTATGTTAGTTTTCCTAACATAAGGGGGATATTACAAGCAGCTATGAAATATGTTAGGAATTATCATCAGATCCTCATTCAAAAGATAATTCAAGTCATATGCTGGAAGCATTTCCTAACTCAAATTTAATCTCATATCTAAGCTGCAAGTGCTTCTATTTTACATTTTTAAAGGACAAAATCTATGCATGCAAGAAGTAGGTAGTCTAATCGGTTCCAAATGAAATAATCCTTGAAAAGGATAAGGAGCAAATAATAATAATAAGAAGGCAATGTGCTCTTGAAGAGCCTACGACATAACATTTCATGAAACCTATGAGAGGTTCAAGTACCTGAAAATAATAAAGTGATGAAATCTTAAAATGTTATGTCACATTGTGAACTGATACAAAATGATATATCATCGATAATATCTTTGATACAATATTAATGCAATATTGTAAAGTGTTACGAGGATCTAAATTCTACGTTTATTTAAGCATGCTGACGTAGAAATATTTATCAAGTGACACGAAAGGATGCATTTTGGTAAGTATAAAACTTATTTGATTTGCAGTCCAGACACTTGACGATGTCACACTTGACATGTTGGATATTGTCACTTGACAAAAATCCATATGAAAATCTCTAAAGGATTCAAAATGCTTGAAGCATATAAAGTTTCTGGGCTTTTTATTATCCTCATAGGAGATAATTCGATGATTTGAGTGTCATTGGAACTCTTGGTGAGTTTTCAAAAGCAATAGAATTTTTGCTTAAATGAGAAACATGGAAAATTGAATAAGGATCCATTCCGACCTCAAGAAAAGAATGAGGAACTCCTTGGTTATGAAGTACCATATCTTAGTGCAATTGATGCATTAATGTATCTTGCAAATACTATAAGGCCTGATATAGCCTTTTTCAGTTAATTTGTTAACAAGTTTACAGTCCTGATCTTATTGGTCATGTTGATGTTGGGTACTTATCTAACCTACATAAAGGTCGGTCTCAAATAGGCTATGTGTTCATATGTGGTGGTACTGCAATATCTTGGAGATATATAAAGCAGTCTATCATAGCCACTAAATGGAACCATACTGAGAAAATAGTTATTCATGAAGCAAGCTGAGAATGTGTATGGTTGAGGCATGATACATCTCATTCGAGAAAAATGTTGTTTGAAATGTGACAATATACCCACAATCTTATATGAAGATAATGCTGCATGTATAACACAACTTAAGGGAGGATCCATAAAAGTAGGTAGAACGAAGCACATTTCATCAAAGCTTTTCTATATACATGAGCTCCAAAAGAATGGTGATATTAACAAGCAATAGATTCGTTCAAGTGAAAATATGGATGATTTATTCACCAAGTCTCCTTCAATTGCAACTTTCAAGAAAATGATGGACAAGATCAGAATGCAAAGGTTCAAGGATGTTCTCATTAGGGGAGTTAATACGCGCTGAACTCTTTTTCCCTTATGAGGTTTTATCCCACTAGGTTTTCCTTGTATGGTTTTTATTGAGGCGACATATATGCATATTATTTATCAATTATACATTCAAGGGGGAGTGTTATAAATGTACCATATATAGTGAATGTCTACTTTACCAAATATATAGTAAATACCTACTTTACCATATATAGTGAATACCTACTTTACCATATATTGTGAATGTCTATTTATGGAAAAGTTACAAACCCCAAGGTTAGTTTTCCCCTATAAATAAAGGGATTTTCCTTCATTGTAATTCACCCATCAAGAGAAATAACAATTACTCTCTATTCTCTATTCTTCTTCTTCTCTATTCTTTCTTGTTTTATAACAAACTTGTAATTTTAAAATAGTATTGCTATTTATTATAATTAAGGTATTAAATATGCTAGTTTTTATAATTTTTCCTAATTTATACCACCATGCCAGCCCAATACTAGACGACCAAAACCGACCCAACCACCATATTCTCTATGACACAATAACAATCAATGACAATAACAGAAAACATTGAACCCAGAAACTTCAACAAACAACAATAATACCAACCCAAGCAACAAATGCCAATGTCAACGGCTAATACCAAATGTTCTGATAAATTCGTACTAAAGCTAGTTTTCCCTTGGTTCCTCTTCAATCGTACGAAGGCCATGATATTTTTACCCAAAAGAATCGAAAGATTCTAGAAACTGAAGGTGTCCTCTTCAATGAAACTATCCCAAAATTTCTGGCATTAACCACTCGCAGTAGTCTGATTGAAGATGAACTCCTACCATACGTGGCCTCATCCTATCAATTCACCATTTGAATTTCAAATTTCCAATTTAAATCCCTTAAATTCCCCCCAAAACTAGCCCCAATTTTTCTATAACTAGGCAGGAGAAGTGGAATTTCTTAGGGAAAAATTGGGATTTTAGAGGATCATTTCAGATCAAATCCTTCTCAAATTTAAAGAAATATGCTCAATTGCGGTGAAATCGCTTAAGTTATGACGAAATTACTTCAAATTATGGTGGTATAGTTCATTGAAAGTTCTTGTTTTGTCTCATTCGCTGCTCCAAACTAGGTGACCTCATAACTTTTGTCTTCACTCTGCTTTTTCTTGACAAATCATGTGTGGTCAGTGTGGGCAATGAAATTTTATTAAATTAAAATCCGTACGAAATTCGAATTATATTAATTTCAAAATAGATTAATCCTAAATAAATATTATGGATTAATATAATTGCATTAATTATTTAAGTCCAAACACGTATGGATTTAAATAAAGTCCATTCTTTATTAGTCTAGTCCATTAATTGGGGCTAAATATGATGAGCCGACTTTACTAAGCCTAAGATATTGTCATATTCTAGAGGCCCAAATAAGTGTCATATGTCAAATGACGTGGCATGCCAAGTCAAGGGAAGGATCCAATAGGACTATATCACATGTATAAATTATGCAGCAGGCCTATAAAATCAAAGCCCATAAAAGGCGCCATGTCACTCAAATCTGATTGGTCAAAGGAAGTCCATCTTCAACATGAATTCTCCCCTTTCCACATCAATAAATAGGAGTCTCATAATTTAGAAAAGGAGCCCCAGAACTCTAACAAGTAGCAAGAGAAAGCTCATGGATCAAACACCATAATTTCTGTAAAAAAAATCAAGCATTCAAATCAAGTTCATCAAGATTTTTAAGATCAAGAACGCAATATTCAAGAACAAGCTCAAAAGCCCTTGAATTCAAGCACATGTCAAGATCAAGTCCCTCAAATCATTCAAATCAAATTCAAATTTAAGATCAAGGTTCAAGCCCTTGAATTTATATTTGAAAAGGCGAATAAGAGGATTCATAGAGATTGTAACACTCACTTATGAAAATCAATAAATTGATTGCTGCAATATTTTTCTTGTCTCGAATTATTTATTTTTTGACTATTTTACTATCCAACAAATTCTTGCACGCTCAGTGGACAATCTCTACCTCTTATCTCAACTTTTCCAACTGCAAAGTTCAATATTACTGAAATGACTTCCAAGAAGGTCAACTTTCAATCAACTGCTTCCAAGTCTGTTGACTCAAAGTTCTCTGATGAAGTAGAGATAATCCTTGGTGTTACTTTTGGAAGCTTAGGAGCTATCACAGGGAGCAAAGTGGGCTTTCTAGGACAATAAACACATCCAGTGTCATATGCGCTAACTCTAATTTTTGGATCTTCAACCCCAAGAGGAATGAAGTCCAATGTAAGTGCTTTAGAAGGAGAAAATAGTGTGGTGGAATCATTTAAGAAGACTCTAGCTCTACTTGAGCATTTCGGTTCCAAACACTCTGGTGCAAAGGGCAATGATCGTTCAAGCAACTCATCATCTCCGATTACACCGCATAAGTTGAGCACTTCAAAGATTAAATTATGCGATAATCCGTGCTACTCTATGACATCTCCAGTGATTATGCAAATGATGGTGACTGATGCCTTTCCTATGGAGGAGCAACTTGCAAATTAGTTAAGGCAATTGAGGGTCTGACCAAGTATGTTTAGAATTAAGATGCTCGAATTGATAAGATAGTGGATAGGGTGGAAGGTATGATAGACGGAGAGTCTATCCATGCACCTGGAAAAATATCTAGAGGTTCATGAGACACAAAATCCTATGAAACAAACACCACTTACTAAAGAGGTGCACGTTTCTTCTGATGGAATGATTCTGATTAGGTAATTGAGGGAATTCATTGAAGGAGCCCTCCAAGACAAGTACAATGTTGTCACCAAATCTTCCTTTACGTATGCCAAGCCCTACACTGTGAGGATAGATAGCCTCAAAATACCTGTCGGCTATCAACTCCCTAAATTTCTATAATTTAAGGGCAAAGGGAACCCAAAACGGGATGTCGCACACTTTGTTTAGACATGTAACAATACTGGAAATTACGGTGACTATCTTGTGAAATAGTTTGTTCATTCCCTAAAGGGAAATGCCTTTGATTGGTATACAGACCTTGAGCCTAATTCCATTGATAGCTGGGAGCAGTTGGAGCACGTGTTCCTAAATCGCTTTTATAGAATAAGGCATACAGTGAGCATGGTAGAGCTCACAAATACTCAGAAAAAAAAGGATGAAACAGTCATTGACTTCATCAATCGATGGAGAAATACTAGCTTAAATTGTAAAGATAGGCTCAGCAAAACTTCTACAATAGAGATGTGTATCTAAGGAATACACTGGGAGTTTCTCTACATCTTGCAAGGCATTATGCCTTTATCCTTTGAAGATCTAGCTACTCGTGCTCACGATATGGAGTTGAGCATGGCTTCTGCTGGAAAAGGATCAACACCTATACATGACCCTCAAAGGGGAAAGGATAAGCAGGAACCCAAAAAATGGGGAAAGTTTGTCCCCTAAAATAACAACAAGGAGTCCATGAATATTGATGTATCTCCTATAAAGGTCACCACAAAGGTGAGCAAGAAGCAAAGCGTGAAGATGACTTTTGGAGCACGTCCGAATTAGAAAACTTTAAAAGAAATGCAAGTAAAGGAATATCCCTTCCTTGATTCTGATGTTGCTAAGATTTTTGATGAACTCCTTGAGCATAAGCTCATTGAACTCCTAGAGATGAAGCGTCCCAATAAAGCTGGAAGGACCAATGACCCTAATTATTAAAAATATCATAGGCTTATATGTCACCCTCTGGAAAAGTGCTTTGGATTTAAAGATAAAGTCATGCAACTGGCAAAAGAGAAGAAGATCTTCTTCGATAATGAGACGACCAGTTCTCATCAAATCTCTATCACTTTTGGCTTACTCGACCCAGTCCAAATATGTGTCGAAGAGTATAATGAGAAGATATTAGAGCTTGATAGGTCTTCAGTTGATAAAGGTGATGATGAAGGTTGGACTCTGTAGACCAGGCACAAACACAAGAAGATAAGTCTGAGAAAGAAGTCATCCGAGCAGCCAACTAGAAGAAGAATGATGAAAAAACCAAGGAAACACAAATTGGTTGAACTTCCAAAAAGGATGAGCATAACAGAGCTTCACCTCCAAAAACCACGATATCAAGTAATATTTGGGGAATTCTTACCAAGTTGGTTTCATGCGAAGACTATTCGAGTCAACCTTAGGGTGTCTTATTTTAATACTATCAAAGAGGGAGCAAAGGATGAGAATCTACCCATGGAATTTCCTTCATATTCCAAAAACCTTGATGAAACTCTTGGTGAAGAGGCACATGTATGTGATACAAAAATCATATTTACAAATAATAATCTTCTTCTTAGAGGATCCCTACACAATCGTCCCTTGTAAATGGTAGGTCAAGTGCTAGAAAAAAGGATAAATAAAATCTTGATTGATGAGGGATCCAAAGTTAACATTCTGCCTATCCATATAATGAAGGATCTTGGCATCACTACCGATGAACTAGTTAAAAGTAGGGGGCTAGAGGGCCATGAAAGCTGTCAAGTTGGGAATTCGTATAGATAATTTTTAATCAAATACATTGATATATATGATCGATGCAAAAACTTTATACAATATATTACTTGGTAGGCCTTGGGTACACGAGAACAAAATTATCTCATCCTCTTACTACCAATACTTGAAGTACCTCAAAGGCAGAGTAGAAAAAAAGATAGTTGCCGATGACAAGCCATTCACTGAAGCTAAGTCACACTTTGTCGATCCAAAATTCTACTTAAAGAATTATGTTGTGAATGAGAAAAGAGTTGAAGATGTCACCAAGATCAAGTGTGATTATATTGCATCTAAAAAGGTCGCGGTGACTATCGAAAAAGTCATCACCAAGAAGCCCTTCTTCACTTCAAATAAAGTAAGCGTCGTACTTACAAAAAAGAAGGCAAATCCTACTCTGTGATACGTAAAAAGGTAAAAAAAGAGAAAAATCACCCATCTGGTGCCCAAGATAATATACTAAAGGGGCTAACTTTACCTATCAGAAGGATTGACATAATAAATTCATCCTCAATACTCCTTGGAGAGTTTGTGGCTCAAAATCTACCACAAGATATAATACTTTCTATGAAGCATACAAAGGAGGGCTTTGACCCAAATGCATACAAGTTATTTATAAAGGCTGGATATAATCCTAATGAGCCATCAAGGTTGGGTAAACTTCCTTTAGAAGGTACAAACAGGCAGGCATGTAAATTCCTAGGATACATGCAACCACCTCTAATTTACATCTCTATAAGAAGGGCAGTTAGTAACTACATTACTAAATAAGAAGAGTCTACTGTATCCAATAAAGGGCCTTTTGTCTTTGACCGACTTGGAGACTCAACTATAAGAACCTCTATGTTTGAAAAGTTGGGACCTCTAAACAAGAAGAAAAGCAACAAGTGTAAGAGAAATCATCAAAGAACGATGATGCACTCTTCACTTAAAATACAAAAGGATTTCCAAAGTTTGATTCCTTCTAGAATAAGGCGACAGACAGAACTGGTGGTTTTCTACAACAAGGTATTAAAAGAAAAAACTCATACTGTGGTTTATACCAAGGAACGTGAGGAAGATGAAGAAAGTGTTGGCTCCTCATATCATGCTACAACCCAGAATAAGAAAGATGTCTCATCTCAAATAAAGCCTAATAAAGTGATCAAAGATGCTTTCTGGTGCAACCACATATCTATCAACGACGATAATCCTTAAAAGGAGAAAGATATTGGAGATGCTCTGGCACAACTTGAAGAAGGAGTAAAGTCCACAATAGATCCCTTGAAGGAAGTTAATCTTAGAATAGATAAAGATCCAAGACCAACTTACCTAAGTACATTTCTAGAAGTGGGGGAAGAAATCGCTTATATGGACATACTTAAAGAATATATGGATGTCTTCGCTTGGAGATATAAGAAAATGCCTGGCTTAGATCTAAAAGTAGCAGTCCATCAGTTGGCATTCAAGAATTGCGCTCGTCCTGTTAAGCAAGCCCAAAGATGCTTTAGGTCGAAGTTGGTTTCATTGATTGAAAATGAAGTTAGCAAATTCATTGAAGCTGGCTTTATTCGTGAAGTCAAATATCAACAATGCCTAAATTCAAGTTTTTGTCAACTTTTGGGAACTTAACATGCCTGCCCTAAGGATGACTATCCAATCCTCATACCAGAGTTAATAATTGATACCAACACTGGTTATGAGGCAATGTTCTTCATGGATGGTTCATTCGGCTACAATCAAAATCCGCATGGTACCAAAGGATGAAGAACTTACTATATTTCACATGCCCAAGGGTATTTATTACTACAAGTAATTCCTTTTGGTTTGAAGAACATTGACGTCACTTATCAAAGGGCTATGCAGAACATCTTTAATGGCCTGCTCCATAAAAATGTTGAATGCTATGTGGATGATCTAGTGGTGAAGTCAAGAAACAGAGACGACCACTTAAAAGACCTAAGAATGGAGTTTAAGTTACTTCAAAGATATTAACTTAAGATAAATCCATTGAATGTGCCTTTGGAGTTACTTCCAGAAAGTTTCTTGGCTTTATTGTGATATACCAAGGAATTGAAATTGATCAAGCCAAGGTCGATGTAATTTTGAAGATGCCTGAGCCTCAAAATATTCATAAGTTAAAAAGCCTTCAAGGAAGGCTAGCATATTTAAGGAGGTCCATCTCAAACCTGGCTGGAAAATATCAACCATTTAGTCATCTCATGAAGAAGGACACTCCCTTTGAATGGGACCAAGGTTACAGTAATGCCTTTGAGAGTATCAAATCATACTTAATGAAGCCACCAGTTCTTACAGCACCCATACCTAGGAAACCATTAATACTCTACATCACGACACAAGAGAGGTAAGTTGGAGCACTACTGGCTCAAGAAAATAGTGAAGCCAAAGAAAACTTTTTTTACTATTGAGAAGAATGATGATGCCGAATGAGCTAAAGTATTCTCCAATTAAAAAGTTGTATTTGGTATTGGCCTTCTCAATTCAAAAGATGATACACTACTTTCAAGATTATGGTATCCGTCTTGTGTCTAGGGCAAATCCTATCAAGTTTGTAATGTCGAAACCAGTCCTTAGTGATCGACTTACAAGATGGTATCTTTAATTTTAGTAGTTTGAGATTGTGTACGTTCCCTAAAAGGCTATAAAGGGATAAACATTGGCTGACTTCTTGGCAGACCACCCGGTACCTGATGATTAGGATTGAGCGGTGAACCTCCTGATGAAGATGCAATGGTTATTGAAGCTATAACCCCATGGAAGATGAACTTTGATGGTGTCGCACATCGAGATGGAGCTAGTGCCGGTGCCGGTGTGGTGTTTGTCACTCCACAAGAGGAGGTCCTCCCATACTCGTTTACCCTAACAATTAGTTGCTCTAATAATATTACTGAATATCAAATCTTTGGTGACTCCCAACTGGTGATCAAGAAGCTTTTGGGAAGCTATGAAGTCAAAAAGACTGAGCTACGATCATATCATGATTATGCACAGAATTTAATAGAGTGGATTAGAGATGTAACCCTCCAACATGTGCCAAGGATAGAAAATAAGCAAGCTGATGCCTTATCTCTTTTGGCCTCAACCCTAACTCTTCCAAATTAGACGCGAGTTACTATCCACCAAGAATAGGTAGTACCGCCATCGAATGAGGATGGGCATATATAAATAAAGTTGAATACCTTGTTGCCATGTCTGAAGCTGCAAAGAAAGATTGGAGACAACCTATTGTTGACTATTTGTGTTATGGGATACTTCCAGAAGATCCAAGAAGAAGGAATGATATCCGTCGTCGTGTACCTCACTTCATTTCCTATAAGGACACACTGTATAGAAGATCATTTAAAGGAGTACTCTTACGGTGTTTGGGAGATGAAGAAGTAATTCCAGCTTTGAAAGAAGCACACTCGAGAGTTATGGATCACATCAGTATGGACCGAAACTCTATTTTCACATTAAAAGAATGGGTATTATTAGCCAATGATGGTGAAATATTGCTTGGACTATGCTAGAAGATGCAAAGCTCGTCAATTCTATGCAAATTTCATACATCAACCTCTAGAGGTACTAGATCTAACTGTAGCATATTGGCCGTTCAATGCTTGGCGAGTGGATGTTGTTGGTCCACTACCAAAATCTTCTATTGGACACTTATACATCTTGGCCGTGATAGATTACTTCTTAAAGTGGGCCAAAGATATTGCTCTTAAGGAAGTAAAGAAAGAAAATTTTGCAAACTTCATCCGAGTGAATATCATCTACCACTTTAGAATCCCTCAATATATAACAACTGACAATGGCAAGCTGTAACAAACTGATGAATAAGATTTGTGATCTCTTTGCTTCAAGCAGCGTAAGTCTTCTATGTACTATGCTTCCATCAATGGTCTAGCTGAAGCCTTCAATAAGACTTTGTGCAACTTATTGAATAAAGTTGTCACCAAATCCAAACGAGACTGGCATGAGCGAATGGAAGAAGCTTTATGGGCGTATAGGATAACTTACCGTACACTGACACAAGCAACCCCATGCTCACTTTCTTTTGGAGTTGAAGTAGTCCTGCCACTTGAGCATCAAATACCCTTTTTGAGATTGAATATTCAAGAAGGGCTCATCGATGAAGAAAATGTTGAGTTACGTCTTGCGGAGTTAAAAGCTCTTGATGAGAAGAGACTGGAAGCTAAAAAAAATCTTGAATGTTATCAAGTCCAGCTATCTCGTTCTTTTAATAAAAAGGTTCGCTTGAGGTGTTTCCAAGTTGGAGATCAAGTCCTTACAGTAAGGAGACCCATTATAACTTCTCATAAGTCTAGGGGAAAATTTACCCCAAAGTGGGATGGACCATATGCCATACAAGAGGAATATTTAAATGGTGCTTACAAGCTTGTCGATACACATGGAGTGAAAATTGGTCCTATCAATGGAAAGTTCTTGAAGAAGTACTATCCTTGAAGGAAGATGACACTCCTTAAGGCATGAGTATAAACTACATGTCCACTCCTGGCCTGCAAGAGTATAAACTATGTACGGCTTAAAAAAAGTCCATTAGGTTGAAAAGCTCGAAAGATGCGGCCTAGGCAAAAGTTAGGACACACATAAAAAAAAAAACACTCACCCCAGAACTATGTTATGACTTGATCCTCTTCATTGAGGTACGTAGGCGCTTGGAATTTCATTCTGAGTTCAGTTGTATGAGTGTTAAAAAAAATATGTTCCTACAGTATTCGTCATACGAATGCTAAGTATGAAACTATTCTAATTAAATTTTAGACTTACACTAAATATTTGTGATGCTATGGGGAAAACCCATCTAAAAGAAAGAGAGTTCCTTCAATGGAATTTGGATGCCAAAGTTCTTCAAGCCTATAACTAGAAGGATCTCAAAATTTTCATTCCTTAAGGAGGACAAGATTTGTCCCTTTTCACCTTAAGTGGGCCTCTAACAAGTTATCCTTAAAAGGATATCAAAATTTTGATGCTTTAAGGTGGACAAGATTTTTTCCTTTGCACCTTAAGCGGGCCTCTAACAAGTTTATCCTTAAAAGGATATCAAAAATTCCATGCCTTAAGGTGGACAAGATTTTTCCCTTTGCACCTTAAGTTGGCCTCTAACGAGTTTATCTGTAAAGGATATTAAAATTTTCATGCCTTAAGGTAGACAAGATTTGTCCCTTTGCATCTTAAGCTGACCTCTCACGGGTTTATCCTTAAAGGATATCAAAATTTTCATGCCTTAAGGTGGATAAGATTTATCCCTTTGCACCTTAAGTTGGCCTCTCACGGGTTTATCCTTAAAGAATATAAAAATTTCCATGCCTTAAGGTGGACAAGATTTGTCCCTTTGCACTTTAAGCTGGCCTCTCACGGGTTTATCCTTAAAAGGATATCAAAATTTTTATGCCTTAAGGTGGACAAGATTTGTCCCTTTGCACCTTAAGCTGACCATTGAAAAGGGCCTATACTTAGAGAAAACCATCATATAAATGCATCAGTAAAAGGGCCCATACTTAGAGAAGACCATCGCATAAATGTATCGGTGAAAGGGCCTCATACTTAAAGAAAACCATTGCGTCTTCAAGCAAAATTGGTCGGGTCTTGAGGTGATAAGCCTCGCACACCTTAAGACGACGCCCACCATCTTCAAGCAAAATTGGTCAGGTCTTGAGGTGATGAAGCCTCGCACACCTTAAGTCGACGTCCATCGTCTTCAAGAAAAATTGGTCGAGTCTTGAGGTGATGAATCCTCGCACACCTTAAGCCGACGTCCACCATGTTCAAGCAAAATTAGTCGGGTCTTGAGGTGATGAAGCCTTGCACCTTAAGCCGACGTCACTATCTTCAATCAATGGTTGCATATTTTTATTTGCTTTAATCCTACAAAAAAAATATATACAATAAAAAAAGGAGAATGAGAGCGAAAAGAAGGAATGCCCACCTAAATATGCGAGTATCTCGATCGGCAAATATGGATCAAATTACACCCTTGAGTTTGATTGCCCACCAAAAGTGTTGTAAATATTAGAGTTCTCTTTCCAATAGAAAAGGACACTCACAATTTCAACATTCCCACGCCTAGATATGATTTTTCTCGTGAAGCCACGCAAACCTGAAATTGAAAACGTATCAGCATCCAGTGGCATCTTCAAAAAATTTATATACAATAATTTTGAAGGTTTTAAATCATGAATTTTGAATATGTTATATATTTTTGAGTCTAGTTTCAAAAAAAATTGATCAATTCATGATTTCATTGCTCCTACTTTTAGATATGGAAGTTTTTGTAAAGACACACAGATCTGAAATTTTTAGCATAACAGAATTTAAAGTCAACTTCAAAATGTTGTCTAAAATAATTCTGAAGGTATTAAATCATGAATTTCGGTTATGTTATATATATATTTGAGTCTAGTTTTACAAAAAAAATCAAACGCCTTATCATTTCACCATTCCTACATCGAGATTTGGAAGATTTAGTAAAGACATGCAGATCTGAAATTTTCAGCATGATAAAATTCAGGGCTAACTTCAAAAAATTATCAAGAATTATATTGAAGGATTTTAATGCTGAATTTTGGATATGTTGTATATCTCGATGTATAGTTTCTGGAATATCAAGCGGTTCATGATTTCGATATTCCTATAATTAGATATGAATTTTCTACTACTAACATATTGTACTGAAAAAAAATGACGAAAATAAAAGAAAAGTGGGCGGGGGGGGGGGGGGGGGGAATTACCTCAATACCATTCATGGCTTGAAAAAGTAGGAAACCTACCTCCTTTTATAGAGTTATATGATGGATGTTTTCTTCTTCAATTGGAAGAGCTTCCGTCTCCAATACACATTCAAATTGGGGGTTATTTTTCTTCTCCCATATAAATTCAAATTAGGGGTTATTTTCTTTTCCAATAGGAAGAGCCTCCATCTCTAATACAAATTCAAATTGGAGATTATTTTTCTTTTCCCATATAAATTCAAATGGGGGTTGTTTCCTTCTCTAATATAAATTCAAATTGGAAGAGTTTCCATCTCCAATACAAATTTAAATTGAAGGTTGTTTCCTTATCCCATACAAATTCAAATTTAGGGTTGATTCCTTCTCCCATATGAATTCAAATTGGAAAAGTTTTATTCCTGATTAAGTAAGGTAAAAAGTTTTTCAAAATCTATTTGAAATGGGATGTCATGCCTCACCAATAGATTTTATGTGTAGAAGATTCATGGAAAAAAATAAGAGGTTTTTTTTTTAGAGGTGATGTCAATATATAAATTGCATGGTTTAGCTTTATGGAAATCTTTGAAGCACGAAGAAAGCATGTTTAAATAAATCATACTTCAAGTACAGTCTCAAAATGATTAAATATCTCGACAAGTCTTGAAGTAGGGGGCATTTTATGGGCAACGAAATTTTATTAAATTAAAATCCGTACGAAATTTGGATTATATTAAATTCAAAATTGATTAATCCCAAATAAATATTGCGGATTAATATAATTGGATTAATTATTTAAGTCCAAACATGTATGAATTTAAATAAAGCTCAATCTTTATTGGGCTAGTCCATAAATTTGGACTACAAATGATGAACCCACTTTACTAAACCTAAGATATTGTCATATTCTAGAGGCTCAAATAAGCACCAGGTGTCAAATGACGTGACATGCCAAATCAAGAGAAGGATCCAATAGGACTATGCCACATGTCAAAATGATGCAGTAGACCCATGAAATCAAGGCCCATAAAAGGCACCATGTCACTCAAATCTGATTGGTCAAAGGAAGTTTATCTTTAACATGACTCTTCCCTTTCCACAACTATAAATAGGAGCCTCATAATTCAAAAAAGGAGCCCCATAACTCTAACAAGTAGCAAGAGAAAGCTCGTGGATCAAACGCCGTAATTTCTCTAAAAAATCTCAAACATTCAAATCATGTCATCAAGATTCAAGATTAAGACCACAATATTCAAGAACAAGCTCAAAAGTCCTTGAATTCAAGATCAAGACTGCAATATTCAAGAATAAGCTCAAAAACCCTTGAATTCAAGCACAAGTCAAGACCAAGTCCCTCAAATTATTCAAATCAAATTCAAATTCAAGATCAAGCTTCAAACCCTTGAATTTATATTTGAAAAGACAAATTAGAGGATTCATAGAGATTATAACACTCACTTATAAAAATCAATAAATTGATTGTTGCAATATTTTTCTTGTCTCGAATTATTTATTTTTCGACTTTGAAAATTTTACTGTCCAACAGTCAGTTTTTTAATTTATGGAATAGGAATAGTGAGAATAGGTCGGTAATATGTGTGTATGAACTTGGAGTTTTCAGTGTGGAAATTTGTCGTTGTATCACCTATAGTATAAACTTTAAAATTCTTGTACAGCATGGTTGAATTTGGACTAAACGTATCACTTTAATAGTGCCCTGTTTATCCCGTCACGACTAATAATATTATGGATTTGATAACTTTAGACATACTGCATCTTTAAAGTTCCTTTTAACAACTGATGAAGTCGGGTTCGGATTGATGAGACTTGGTCTTTGTTGTGTTTGACGTGTCTCATTCGGTTGAATGAATTCCTAAAATGGTGACAGCTTAACCATTTGATTCTTGTAGAAAATATGGACTATTTTACTTCAAAATATGTTTATATCCTCTAATCCCCCCCCTGTTATCATGAAATATGTTTTGATACAAACGAGTGAGAGATTTCTTATACAAAACTCATCCTCTTTTCAGTGAGTTCACAACCCTCATGCCGTTTGCTTAATTAAAATTGCCTAGATTTTTTATAATCTAACAGTTAGAATTAAGATCACTTGTTATCCATGAGTCGTATCTTATGATGACTTGATTCAAAGTTTTGGGTCTTTTATTTAGTTTTATCAAGGTTGATGAGTTAATTTTCCTCAAAATGTTGATTACTTTACCATAAGCATAGTATTCTATGTTCGGTCTTCCTTGTCTGAGGTTTGAGTAAACTATTCATGATTTTTCCCATCGTGTTAAAATTATGTGTCTAGTTTAAGGCTGCCTCCAATCTGCCACAACCTGGTTATTCAAAAAACGGATTTTGTTGTCTTGTTTCCTTTGGATAGCCTGTGTCCTTTCTTTTAAGACGAAGCACGCCCAGTTGACTTATGTTTTAAAATTTCTTTGGCGTGATTGTGAGTCACAACTTTGGAATTCAAATGATAGAATCCAGGTGGTGGTGTTTTACACAACTATTATTTATGATATCATCTTCCTTGCTCTTGTAGTTAGTTTGAAGTCTCCTCTCCTATGTCAAGTACTAATCGTTAATTATTTTTTATGCAGGAATTGTCCGAGTCCCATTTGGACTCCCCGCTCCTAGCATTTCGAGTTGGACCAAAGCCCAAAAATATCTTCGAGTCACTACATGGGGCGATATACACTGATATATGTTGTTATACAGCAAATACAACACAAGGGAAGAAAATATACAAGTCTTCAGTTGATGTACAGTGATATGCAGTCATAGACAAGCTCATATACAGTGAGATACACGAATATATAGTGGAATACACTAAAATGGGTTATTAATATACAATTGCTCTACATCGGGGAGGATGGGTTGAAGTCCATGAAATCTGGACAACTAGTGATGGGCTGAGAAAGCCCAATTTTGCTCTTACCTCTTTTCTTATTTGCAATTATTCAAATTTGTGTTGTATTAGCTTGAACTCATGTTAATTTATATAAATTTCCTCAAAGTTGCTATTTTATTTGTTAAACTTACAGGAATTCGAACATGTTTTCTCCTAATTACTCTTTATCCCATTTTAATCAAAATTTCATGAATTTTTTTCCAGTTTTTCGATACATAAATTTACAAGAGATTCATTTGAGAAGATATATCTAACATGACCACTAATATGCATTAAAAAAAGGCAAATAGCAGCTAATCTACATTTAAAAAGGCAAATAACAGCTAATCTGCGTTGAAAAATGCAAATAACATAAATCTTTATAATTGAGGAGTAACTCACTCTTCATTAGTTAAAAAATCCTTAGAAAATCATAATTAGTTTTAATTGTTTATTCAAAAGAAAGAAGCTTCATTATTCTTGAAAAAAAAATTCGTTATCCGTTCTTCTCTGTTATTTGTTGTCAATTTTTTCCCAACGATTCGTAATGAATATCGCGTCTTATTAGGACATCACAGTGTTTGGCTATCTGATGTCAAGCACAAAGGATACAAGATTGATGGTTGTCGTTGGAGATGTACCAATGTCGATCTTAATTGCTACCTCAAGAAAAGTCGATGTAGATTTTTCCTTACCAGTTGTTTCACTGTCAGATGTCATAGTGTATGTAATTCATCCATCATGAATACAAATTAAAAAATCAGATTATAATCAACTGTCCGATGTCATAGTGTATGTAATTCATCCATCATGAATACAAATTAAAAAATCAGATTATAATCAAGAGATGTACTCATGATTTGTTTGTCAACTCATTTATAATCTAAATTTTAAGTTTACTTTCTTAAAAAATTTAAGTTTTAAGTTTGTGGGTCAAATTACTAGTTTTAAGTTGTCAAATTACTAGTTTTAAGTTGTCAAATTATTATAATCAAGAGATATACTCATGATTTGTTTGTCAACTCATTTATAATCTGAATTTTAAGTTCCCTTATTTAAAAAATTTAAATTTTAAGTTTGTGGGTCAAATTACTAATTTTAAGTTGTCAAATTACTAGTTTTAAGTTTATTGGATTATAATCTGTCAAATTGTGCAATTCATCTTTTTTTTTAAGTTTTAAAGTCAAACGTTCTGACAAACCAAAATATGTATCGTTTGTTGCTTAAATTTAGCAAAAAATATAAAGTTGTTTCCATTTTTAAGCCGAAAATATGTATCTCATGTTTTGACACATAATATTGAAATTGAGATACATAATTTTAATTACTAAGATACATTCATTTTTGAACTATTTGGTAGACATACATAATGTATTGACTAGACCAAAAAGGAGATACATATTTCTTTGAATATAATGAAGTTTAGAATACCTTTTTTGTATTATTTGATAAATATTTATGGTGGTGTATCAACTAAGATTTGTAAATAGTTCATTCTAAAGTTACATCACAATGTGATTAAAGCTTACGTGATCCTTCAGGGCGAATACTTTTTTTTGCTTATGCATCATAAGTTTTAGATAACCATCATGACTTATACATAATTTATTCCAAAATTACAATACAATTTCTACTAAAATTCTAATAATCAACGAAAAGTTATGATAAGAAGTTTTTGCTCATATAGTCAGACTTTTAGCAATATGCCAATCATGAATTCCAACATGCAAGATATGCTTGTTAAACTTATTCAAACAAGGTCAAAACTAAAATCAATAAACTATTCTATTTGTACAAATCACCCAAATTACTTAATTAGGTCCATATAATTGAGATAATTAGTGGAGATACATAATTATGATTGTATCTAAGTTGAGATACATTTTTTAAAGTCTGTAAGAGATACATATTATATTATAACAATCTTATATGTATCTTTTACTGTACTAATATGAATGTTTCTTATACATGTTACACTAAAGTTATCTAATGGGAGATACATAAAGTAGATGTGTAATGTACACAGAGATACAAGATGACAAAACATATCTGATATATTGAAAGATGTATTAACATCTTTGGACTTGGCATTTAACAATTTTATAACAAGAGATACATTTTTAAAATCTGTAAGAGATACATACTACATTATAACAAATCTTATATGTATCTCTTGTTGTATTAATATGCATAACTCTTATACATGTTACACTGAAGTTATCTAATGATAGATACATAAAGTAGACGTATAATATACACAAATACAAGATGACCAAACATATCTAATATATTCAAATGTGTATTTGTCATATGTATATATTTGCAATCAACTTGTATCTGATAGCTATATTCATATTCTTGTACAACACTTCAACTGAAATACTTCTTATACATAATCAAATCACTACGAAAAAGTTGCAAAATTGGATTCTCAGGGCAAACTCCTTGTTCTTTGCAGATAAATTGAAACTTGAAAGATACAATTCGAATATATGTATTCTCCATCAAAATATGACTTTTTTTTGTTTTTCACTTTGAACTGACTAATAAGATTTCCTTGGACAACAATTTAACCCACAAACTAGAAACAGGACTACATAAAAATCGTACCAGATAAATATGGAGAAGTTGAAGAAGAGAGCTTTGCAAATAGTTGAAGAAGAAAAATCGCACCAAGAAAGCTTTGAAAATAGTTGAAGAAGAGAAATTGCACCAAGAAAAAAAAATCGCACTATCTGAATATGGAGAAAAAAAATCTAGAAGTTGAATATGGAGAAAAATATTATTTTAAAAATTATATTATTAACAAAATTATGTTTTGGGGGGAATATTTAGCTGTTAATTAGAAGATGGAGCATGAATTGTGTCATTGATGGAGCATGTGCTGCTTCACAAGGTAGTAGCCTTGAAAATAGAAATTGGAATGAATGTATCTGATGTTTTGAGTGAAAAGAGGAAAAAAAATTTTTTTGTAATATTTTCAAATTGAAGGAATTTTTAGTATTTTTGATATCTTAAGTTGTGCTTTTATGAAATTTTTCCAATTTATTTTATCCACATGATTTTCGTCGATTCATTTTATTATTCACCACATAATTTAGCTTCCTTGTTAAAGAACTAATGGATCTTATCGACTTTTTCTCTTAGATTAAGACTTTTAAATCTATAAAAATGATATTTTATTTTGTTGATGTGTTAAATTGATATATTTAAGTTAAAAAAATTCTCATCAATCTAAAAAATAATTTTTCTTATAAAAATCAAAGTATTTTCACTAATTAGTCAAATTTATTAACTTGTTTGAATGGGTATTTTTCTTTAAAGATAAAAATTTCTACAATGAGAGAAACTTTTTTTTAATTTAAATAAACAACTTTTCACTTGAATCAAATGAATTCCATAATTTTCAAATGAATTTCAAGATGTTATAAAAAATTAGCCATGTTTTTAAAATAGTCAAATCAGTCAACTTGTCTTTTGGTCAATCACTTTTTAACAGACGCTCTTGAGTGTCTTAAAATCCTTCTCAATTGTTACTTGAATCCTTACCCATTTTGTCTAATTTTAATATTTTTTTTCTCTTTTCAAGTCCTTAAACTATTTGTTAATTTTTTCTTGATATTTTCTTAAAAAATCAAATGGTGACTTTGTAATTTCTAAAATTTTATCAAAATTTTCTTCAAAAGTTTTAAAATAGTTTAAAAGTCAAAAATCAAATATTTTCCAACCCTTCGAGTCAAAAAGAGATAAAACAAGTATTATGTTTAAGGATAATCTTGTTTTGTTGCTTGAGGACAAGAAAACGTTCTAATTTGAGGGTGTTAATGTACCAATATTTAACTGCACATTTGATGCTTTTGGCCAGTAATAATTGTAAGTTCTTATGCAACTTTTGTTTGATTTGATCGCTTTTATGTTACATGTGTAGAAAAATGAGCCATAAGGAGGAAAATGTTGATTATGATGAAAAGAAGGATGTGATGATCTAGTTGACGACCCATCAACCTCTAGACAAACTGTCACCCCAAATATCAGATTTAAATAATGTACAATGTCAAGTGTAGAAGTTCAATGGCTTTCTTAATGGACAATCACCATCCTGACGAACTGTCATGGCTACCGTGGTTCTCTAATAGTCAATGATATTCACTGAATTCAAGCGATCGCTTCCTTAATGAACCATTACCATGACGATGACCTATCACCTCGATATTGAACTTAAGCGAATTTAAGGGAATCTTCACTAGAAAGAGGCAATGGTTAAGGAGATGGACCATCACTTAGTCGATGGGCCGTCAACTTAATCGTGAGACACGAGACAATCTTTTTTCAGTTTAATTAGATTTCAAATTGTCTTGAATGACTAATAGCTATTGTTAGGGTTTATTTAATCTTCTTTTTGTTGGAGAGAAAAGACAAGTGTTATTATGATTTGTTTGTGGGTTTTATCGATTGAATCATGTTTTTCAATAAAAATTGAGTTCTTGTGATTTCATCTATTAAGTTCATTCTTCCCTTATGATTTCTATGAATATTTTTATTTCTAAGCTATGATTGGCTAAATTCCACAACTAGGATTTTGGGGTCATGGTGAACTAGCATTTATACGATCAAAGATGGTATGGATTGATGTAGTGCTTATGTTCATATTATTAATTTTCTCATTTTAATTAATTTCTAATGGTTGCAAATATTATAATCCTCCTTAGATCTAGACTTGCTTGAGAAAAGAATTTGGATTGGGATTGTGTTGCCCCCTCTGAGGTAGACAAGTTACATCTCTTGAAGTTGGAACTGTGTTATGAGTTTGAATTCTCATTAACTGGTGAGAATGAATGGGTGGTGTCCATTTGGATATATACGATAAAATTTGAATTACGTTGTTAACTTTATTTTCCTTATAGTGATTTTGTACATATAAAGTAGATGAAATCTTATTCGTGTGCATTGCTAATGACGATATAATCCATTAGTTGCTTGTTTGGGTTTAATTTCAGGAAAATAGATTATCAAAATCTTATGTCAATAAATTCTTTGTTGTCAATCCTTAAGGTATCTTTTATTAAAGTTCTTTTCCTTTGCTTTAGTTTTAATTGATGCCAGAATTCATTTAGATCTATTTTTACTTTCTTATTTCGAGAAATTACATATGCAACAAGTATGATGTTTTGGCTTCATTTATTCCATAAAAACCTTACATCGTGTTTGACTTTTTTATTTACTTTTTGTACTTTGTTTGAAAGTTCGCTTTTGTAAGAGAATATCAACGACATGATATGGTATGAAGTTTCACTATATTAATAGAAAGTTCTTATCATATAATATAAGATAGTGTTTTATTCATATAAGAACTATATTTATTTTTAAAAAATTTAAATATATACCTCTCATTATTTATTTTTTGATAATCTTATGCATAAGGTTTAGGGATTATCCCCCCCCCCCCCCTTACTTATTTTATCCACTAATCTTTAGTAGAAGCATTAAAAAAATGGGGTGAAAAATCAGACGTGTTTATTGCATGTGTTGATAAAGGCTCAAATGCTATGAGACTATTTCTTAGATTTGTTAATGGTAAAGATGTGAGTTTGTAAAAGAAAAATAAGAGAATTTAGTGTAGTATATGCAATAGCATGTTTTGAAAAATGGGGGCCCCTCTAAATTTTGTGTGGCGTGCTTATTTAGATTAATATATTGACCGTTTTGGATCTTTACACGAAAAAGGTATATGAATATGACAATTAACTTGATAGTTATTGATAGTTAATGTAACTTTGTGCCAATTATGCATAAGCTGTGTTAATATTGTTCTTACTCTATGTGTGCAATATAGAACTTGACTGGTTAGTCTTATTTATGTCATAGGATAGTTGGTTAACAAAAGATCATACACCATTTTTATGATTAGTCCACTCAACCTAAATAACAATCCAAATAATGTAAATAGTCTCTTGATCCCTAATTTTGAGTCTAATGATCGTTTTTATTCATTAGCCTATTCACCTTTCGAATTTTTTTTGAAATTTTTTTTGACCCTGATGTCTCCTTAGACATTGTGCACCTCAACTAAGGAAAATTGCTTAAGTTGAGGGTGACTAATGTATAAGTGTATGAAGAGAAGAATGAAATATGAAAAAAAAGACTGGTGATGAAAGAGGAAAAATGAATGTGACACATGATAAAAAAAAGCAAAAAAATACAAAAAAGAGTTGATCTTGAAAGAAAGTCGTACCCAATAGTAAAAAAAATGAATAAATTCATAATAGGAAGGAAGTGAATTGGTCAAAAATGAAATAAAGATAGTATCGTGTCAAGGAGGACTTAGTCACTAGTTTTAAATATACTATATCCATTTTCGAGCCTACATTATAATCCAAGTAAAGTCCTAGAGTAATCTTAGTCCAACTGTTCAAAAATTGAGGCATAGAAGATGATGGTAAACTTATGATATTTTGCATGAGTGGTTTGAATTTTGTTTTGAGATTTAGCAAACTTGTACCAGTTTAAATTTAAATGATTACTGTGTGTATGAGACTTCTATGTGGCGAGGACACCAGAGTAATACTGTTAATTGCTAATTGTTAGGATGATTGTCATTTGTGTATGTAAAATTTCTCATTAATATCATAATGTCATTCATAGAACCTCTTGTACCAGTTTGATAAATAGTTTTCACTCACTTGTTTTGCCATTAGTAAGAAAAGGGAAGTTGAACTTGTGAGATGCATGGTCAAAAGTCTTGTAACTGTCATAGTTTCATAAGGCAATATAAAAACCCCCTTTTCACGATTTTGAACCATTTTCTTCTTTGTGTTTTCTTTCATTTTTGAATCTTGAGCTAGAAAAATTATTATGGGATCATCTATTAAAGCATAGGGGCATTAGTAGATTGTTACTTGATCATACTCCTATCGAAATTACATAAGTTTTCAAAAAAAAAGTCCAAATCGTTTGAATAAAAAAGATGCGTTATTCACGCATCCTAATTGGTGAACTTATTTCGGCCATAGTTTATATAGACAAGAATTAATAAGAGGTATATGAGTCAAATTACACACTTAATTAATTGTTCTTAATAGTTGTTCAAAGTCTTATGATAACAACTAAAAGGAATGAATGAAGTTATTCTATTATATTCAACTGCAACACTCAAAACGTATTTTTGTTACCAATAAATGTCAAACATCTAATAGTAGATTTATTAGTACTAATAAAAGTCAAACACCTTAATATTATAACTATATGGTTAATACTAAAATATTAAGAAACTTTTGATTCCCTTTATTTGAATATACGTTGTTTATTTTAGTTTACATTCAAACAAAAATAAATCAAACCTAAAATAACATAATGTCTTGTTGATATTGATTAAAAAGTCTAATGAAGTTTAACTGATCGAATCTATGACTCTCAAAAGTCTGATTAAAAGTAATACTTTTCAAATTTTAATAGAAAAAATTATACAAAATATTCCCTTGAAATTAAATTTCTTACATAAAAAATAGCCCAATTTTTATGTCTTACCAAAAATAGCCTTTCCCCCAACTTTGTTATCAAAAGTGATTAGTCTGCCAACTAATTACGATGAATATAACAAATCGACCTTAGCCAACAAAATAATTTATTGTAAAACCCTGCAAAATCCTAAGCTCAACTCAGTCTTTTAAGCTTGCTAAGGATCCCAAACTTAGAAAAATTCTAGTTAAGTATTCATACTTAGCATTATTTTATCCTTCGTAAGTTGGAAACTCTATTTCACGACTTTAGGACCTTAAAGTATCAATATTTAGATTGATTCATGATTAGGAATGTCAGTAGGTGTTCCCGGATGATTTTCGAATTTTTTGAACCTTGTTTAGACTATGTTCAAGTGACCAAAATAGTGAGTCGATC
Source organism: Capsicum annuum (assembly GCF_002878395.1). Lineage (NCBI taxonomy): Eukaryota > Viridiplantae > Streptophyta > Magnoliopsida > Solanales > Solanaceae > Capsicum > Capsicum annuum. Next base: position 122,123,610 of record NC_061119.1, on the reverse strand, counting down.
CAATCTCAACACGTCATGTTATCCATCGCACCGAAAGATAATTTTTCCCTCAACTCAGTGCAAATTCTAGTGAACCAATACGGACTCGACGCGGCGCGTCGATTTATGCATCAACAGTTTAGTTTTCAGTCATTAAAAAGCCGCATCCTTAGGGGTATTGGAGTCTTTTCCCACGTCCTTCAGCCCCCAAAAATATAAAATTTAACCTTCTATTTGCAACATACACTCATTATTTCACAAATTGCTTAAGAACAAAAACCTTATGTGATTGAATTTCAAATTCAAGGCTCAAGATTTCACCGTTAATCTTCAAGAATTTAGCAACCAAGGTATTTTAGGTGTTCATCCAAGGGTTCCTTCCACCCTTGGAGTCCAAGAAGCTCTTTTAAACTTCAAAATTTCATGCTTTCCATGATTTGGATTCAAGTGTATTCATGATTATAATGTTGATTGGATTTATATTCCATGATTAAGTGCAAGATTTATGTAAAAACAACTATCATGTATGTAGTATCATGTGAATTTATGTTAAATCCTTGAAATTGTGATGCTCATATGTTGATTAGTACTATGTGCATATACAATGCCTTCCAAGTGTTTGATGAGTAGTTCATGAGATTTAATGTAATACCCCGTATTTTCCTAGCCTAGATTAACCCTCAATACATGGGTTATACTAAATAAAATTTTTGGAATACTCAGTAATTTTCAGATTAGAGCCTGCCATTGCATAGGAAATTCAATTAGCTCTCCAAAGATATAAAATTTTCCTAAATCCGACAACCGGGTAAGAAGTTATGACGCTTTTAAGTTTTAGTCATTAAAAATTGTCATTAAGGCCAGTAGCGCACCGCGGAGTGCGTCAAAATAGTAATTCTCAATTTCCAGTGTTTCTCTACAATATTGATACGTCGCGCCATAGACCAATTCACAATTGTCAATTTCTAGTGTTCCAACGTGATTCCACTGTGTCGCAGTGCATTTATAGTTCACAAACAAAGTGACAACGCAATACCACCACATAACGCCGTCATGCAATTTCCCAGTTGTCATTTTCTAGTAACACGGCGCGATAGCGCCGCGTCGCGACAGGGTCCAGATCGGAAAAATTTCATGAAAAATTAAAGTTGTGCCCAGGGTTAAACCAGCCTTTTCCTATGATTTTATTTTGCCCAGATATGGGATTTAATCCCTAAAAATGTTTAAACCCTTCATTGTTCACTTTTTCCCAAAATCAAAAGGTAGTTTTCTCTCAAGAAAATAAACCCTAGCTTTCAAGAATTAAGGTCAATCCCAAGAATTTCTTCAAGAACTCCAAGAATCTCACGGATTAAGGTATGTTAGATGTTTATCTATGGGTCTTTTCAACCCATAGAGTCAGAATTCATTTTTAAAACTTCAAGAATTATGATTCATATTTACATGTATGGAATCAGATTGTGTTCATGTTTTGACATTTATTGTGTTTCAATCCATGATAAATGGTAGATTCCATGAAGTTTTATAGCATGTATGTTGAATTACGTAATCCCTATGTTATAATCCATGAATTTGCAAGTTGATTTTTGTATCCATGTTAACCCTAAGTGTTTATGATTTAATAAACCAAGTATGCTTCCCATGTATTTGATAAATTGTCTATGAGAATGAAATAATGCCATTATAGCATGCTAACATGTAATCCTCATTCATGTAAAAGTTAAGGCATCATAAATGTTTGATAAAATGTCTCTATGAATTAACTATGGCCAAGTGAACATTGTTATGTTATTCAAGATTATGCTTTGCTTTACTTTTCATGCTATCCAGTCCTGGGAGTATTTAATACCCGACAATCTAGCTGTTACATAGATCCAGTGTCAGTTACAGAATAGTATCAAGCATGTCACGATCAGTAGTACCCTCAGTCTATTACAAAACTCAGTAGAACTCAGTTAGTTACAGAACTTAAGAAAACTCAGTAAAATTTATAGCAGTCCATTCCAGTTCAGTATAATCAGTTCAGTGGCTTTTAGTTTGTAGTAGGATTCAACACCAAGCGAACCCAGGTCTGGGGGCATTCCTGTTAGTGTAGGGTTTGATCCTTAGTTGCAATCCCTGAGTTATAGAACTACATAGCTAGCGTAGGTTGAGATGATTTTCTGCTAGATAAGGGTTGACACATCTCTCATGAGTTTTCCTATTAGTGAGGGTTGACAAAATATCTTTCTGCTAGTTAGGATTAACTCACAGCTAGTGTTAGTACCTGTGGCATGATACTGACACCCTTCCAATTGGGGTTACAGATTGGACCCCATCTCAGTTATCTTCTCTTATTTTGGGCATGTCAGTTAGATGGTTACCTCCCACAGTTTTAGTTTCAGTCTTCAGTTTAGAACTCAGCTCAGTTTTACAGAATCAGGACTATCAGACACAGTTAATCAGTATTAGTAATTCAATTATTAGTAATTTCAGATATCAGTTATGCGGTTATCAAAACTCAGTACTTAGCTTCAAAAAAGCTCAGTTATAGTATACACATACTCTTATATTCAGTTACTCTATATCATTTAGTCAGTTATTGTTCATGCATATGAACCCTTACATTCAACCTTACCTCATCTAGCATACCAGCATATTCCCACGTATTGATGCATAATTTTCCATGCTATGATATTTCATATCATAGGTTCAGATGCTCAGGTTTCTGACCGCGCTTAGCCAGATTTAGCTAGCAGTAGTAAATTTAGTAGTGAGTCCTCATCTACCGAGGATATGCTTTTATTTTAGTACTTTAGCTTAGCAGTATTTTAGTAGATGGAGTTAGTTGGAGGATTCTCCTATCAACTCCACTTTCAGACAGTTTCAGTTAGAGGCTTTTCAAATTAGATTTTCAGACAGTATTTCAGATTCAGATGTTATTACTCATTATTGGTACTTTAGATGTTTTGAACCTTATGGAATTTCAGCCTATTATTCCACATTAATTATAGTATTATTATTCAGTGCTCATAGCAGATATCATTCATGGGTTAGCTTATGGTTCTTCGGGGTCGTAAACACTATTTGATGACTAGGGGGTATTCTCAGGTCGTTATAATTAAAAATAATAAAATTATATCATGATAGACTGTATTCAAGTTCATGTCATGCAAGTGTTTGCAAGAATGTCCCAATGAATGAATAATGATCAAGTAGTTATTTATCATGTTTCGAGATTGTGCCATGTCTTAGAAAGGGACATGTTGATTAGATGATTACCTTCTATAGTCTCAGCTTTAGATTCAATCTCAGTACAGAACTCAGTTAAGTTCTACTGATTCAGGACTATCAGACACAGTCACTCCATTTAGTACAGAACTCAGCATAGTTCCACAGAATTAAGACTATCAGATATAATTATTTAGTTTTCAGTAATTCAATATCAGTATACTAAGATATTAGTTAATCAGTATTCAGAATCAGTATCCATTGTTATCATGATCTCAGTTACAGTATACATATTCATGTGTGTACTCTCATTCAGATATATTCATGTCATTCAGTCAGTATTGTTCATGCATATGAACCCAAGCATTTCAGCCTACCTCACTTAGCATACTAGTATATTCAAAGTACTGGTGCATACTTTTCTCTTGTACTATGATGTCTTATATCATAGGTTCTGACGCACGGGCTCCTGATCATCCCTAGCAGTTATAGATTTTCAACAGTTAGAGTAAGTGGTAAGTCCTCATAGTTCGAAGACATGATTATTATTTCAGTATTTTAGTTTTATTTCTATAGCCAGAGTTAGTTGGGAACTTTTCCCATCAACTTCACATTTCAGACAGTTTAGAGGCTTTTCAGACTAGAGTATTTTCAGACAGATGTTTCAGTTTTGATATTGTTATACCGTATTCAATTTTATTTCAGTATTGAACCTTATGGCATGTTTTCCACCTAATTTCCATATATTATAGTATTATTATTTATTTAATGCAATAGGTACCAGTCATGGGATAGCTTGTGGTCCTTCAAGATTATGAGCATCGTGTAGCGTTCGGGGTACAAACTCGGGGCGTTACAAACTTGGTATCAGATCCTAAGGTTCAACAGAGTCCTAGAAAGTCTGAAAGCCGCATCTAGTAGAGTTTTATGCATAGGTGTGTAGCGCGCCACACTTATGGATAGGAGGCTACAAGATGTTTTAGGAAAAGTTTCCCTTCCTTCAGTATTCATATCGTGCGGGTAAGTATGAGCATAAGTTAAACTCTTAGTCTAATTCATCATTTCCTTATGCTTCCATAACATGCCTTCCATAGAAGTTAATGAGAGAAGTAATAAAAATCAGCCAGTTCCTCCGCCCATTCAGGCAGATCCCCTGAATAAACATATTTCTCACACTGAATTTAGAGCTGCTTTTACCGCCTTAGCTCATTCAGTAGTTGCTCAGAATAATCAGCTAGCTATTATCCTATCTAGATTATAGCTCATACTCCTTAGAGTGGGGAGGAGAGACGTAGAAAAAAAGGGAGAAAGAATAATAGGGCCAAAATATCAAGGCTAAAGAGTGCCCAAACAAATCCCCTTTTCCAGAAATATGGCAAAAACTACTAAGGTATTTGCAAAGATGGTAGTGATGTATGTTTGGGATGTGGCAAGCATGGCCAAAGGGTCAAAGATTGTCCTCAGTCAGGTTCCTAGAGTCAGTATAATCAACCCCCAGATCAGTCCGATCGCTCGAATCAGCAAGGTGCCGCATCCAGTGCCACCAGTGGACAGCGGCCAAACAGACTTTATGCCCTTCAATCTCGATAGGATTAGGAAAGTTCTCTTGATGTGGTCACTGGTACGTTACAAGTTTATCATTTGCATGTTTATGCTTTGCTAGACCCAGGAGCTTCTTTGTCCTTTATCACGCCTTATATAGCTGTTGAATTCAGAGTCAGTCCTAAAATCCTAGCAAATCTTTTCTCAGTCTTTACCCCAGTGGGTAAATCTATCATAGCCCAATGGGTATATAGGAACTGTTCAGTTATGGTATCTCAGAAAGTCACTTCAGCAGACTTAGTCAAATTAGAGATAACTAATTTTGATGTCATTTTCTGCATGGATTGGTTTCATTCCTACTATGCCTCAGTCGACTATAGAAATAGAATTTTCCAGTTTTAATTTTTGAATGAACCCATCCTTGAGTGAAGGGATAGTACTTCAGCACTTAGGGTTCATCTTATTTCTTACCATAGGGCGAGAAAAATAATATCTAAGGGATATGTCTACCATCTCGTTTGAGTCCAGGACTCTAGATCAGAAACCCCTACTCTTGAGTCAGTATCAGTATCATGTGAATTCCCAGACGTGTTCCCCAAAGATCTTCTCGAAGTTTTTCCCAAAAGGGAAATCGATTTCGGAATAGACCTTCTTCCAGATACTCAACCCATATCTGTTCTGCCATATAAAATAGCCCTAGCAGAACTCAAAGAATTAAAAAAACAATTAAAGGATCTCCTAGATAAGGGATTCATCAGACCTAGTGTGTCCCCGTGGGGTGCACCAGTTCTATTCGTGCGTAATAAAAATGATTCTCTCAGAATGTATATGGACTACCGTTAGCTAAATAGAGTCACAGTTAAGAAACAAGTCTCCACTTCCCAAAATCGATGACTTTTTTGACCAACTTCAGGGTGCCAATTACTTCTCTAAGATAGACCTCAGATCAGGCTATCATCATCTTAGAGTCAGGGAATGGGACATTCCAAAAACAACTTTTAAAACTCGGTATAGTCACTTCTAATTCTTAGTCATGTCATTTGGTCTTACTAATAGCCCAACAGCTTTCATAGACTTGATGAACCGTGTGTTCAAGCAGTAATTAGACATGTTCACCATAGTCTTCATCGATGACATTCTTGTCTATTCCCGTAGTAAGAATGATCAAGCAGATCATCTTCAAATTGTACTTCAGACTCTTAAAATCCATTAGCTATCATGATATCTATTCATGTCTTATATGTCATCTCTATGATTATGGCTTATACTCGAGCACGTTAGCAAAAATCATGTATTCTTACAGTTCCTAGTATAAGGAATTTTAGTTCACTCAGTGTTATGAACCATGTTCCATGAATACAAAAACTCCAGACTCAGGTCATGCAGCTCATGACTCAGGTATCCATGTAATGCTGCACAATATGCTCAGTTCCCATGACCTATGCTACACTTCGAGAGATTAGCTAAATTTAAATTTCATCATGCATATGCTCAGTTTAGATCTTTTGATAAATCCATGGTGTTGATATTTTATTTCACAGACCTCAATAAGTGTTGAGTTTTGTATAGTATTTATGCATATATCAGGTCCTCATGTCTTAACCCTTCAGTGGACTCTCCTTACAAAATGATGTAGTGATGAGCAGTTGCTTAGAAGGGAAAGAGTAAATGTTTCATATTAATAAAAGATTATTACATGTTATTTTTACATGAGGCTGTAGTTATGAATACAGGCTTGAATGTCATATTGGTGTATAAGTGGCTAAATGTATTTTGGAGATTTGAGTAGGCTTGAACATAGTGGGAGAATTCAGTCCAGATCAGACCTCAGTAGGTAGAGTTATCAAAACCTAGTATTCAATTTCATTACAGTCTCAGTCCCAGTCCCAATCCAGAAATTAGATCAGTAACTCAGTTTAGTTTCAGGTTTGTTTAACCATAGCATATAGTTATCGGTTATTCAGTTATCAGTATTTCAGTACCTAAGTTTACAGACTATTTTGGAATCATGTTATACGCTTGGTATTGCATTTTCAAATAATATAGTCTTCATGTATTCATGCTCATTACCTCTTGTTTCTTAGTCAACCCTTACCTTATACATAAAATACTCTATAATTTCAGTCCAAACTAAGTACAGTTCAATCTTACATGACCAGTATTCAGCTATCAGCAAGACTAAGTACAGTTCAATCTTACATGACTGATGATAGGCGAAATTACGCGCCTATATCAATATATTTTGCCCATATTTTAGCCTAGTTTCGAGAACTAATTATCTATTTCGTACACTTTTAGTCCTTTTTCCTGTAAATGAGCTAACAAATGTGATTAGGAAAGTTTCAGGTATAAATGATGCAAAATACAGCAATTTATGGCTTACTTGACGCAAAAGAAAGCTCACAAACGAGATGGAAAGGAGCTGGACGCATAAAGGACTAAATCTGCTGCATGGAAAATCTGTCCCGGGCTAAAACAGCATTTCTGAAGACTTTGGGACTTACAGACACAAAGCTGGATTTTTGCCATAATACATTAACCTAGTGCAATTAGGTTATGTGTTTCATCATTCTATTTGGATTATAATTTTGTAACCTTACCCTAGTACAATTGGGTCAAGGATTTCATTAGTATATTAGGATTTGGTTATTTATTTTATTAGTTTAGTAGGAGTAGGATAGGAGTATTATAAATACCCTATCATGTTAGAGATTTTCAAAAGAAAAGGAGGGGAGACATTCTGACAATTCATTCATCTCCTTACAATTAAGACATCTTCCTACAACCCATTCTCAATTCTTCATTCTTCTACTCTTAAATTCCACAACAAGAGAATCGTTACTTGCTACGGAATCACTAAAACCACACGCCAAACACCTACTATTCACGCCATCCACCATGCAAAACGTGATATCCTTCGCATTCATGGGTAACTAAATCTCTTAGTTGGGGTTATGGAAGCCGAATGAGTTACTATCTATAGCTATGAGTTTGTGAGTTCAAGACAAGTATATTGCTTATATCATTATTCTCTTCATCTTAAATCTACATTCTTTGCGGTTCAAACACAAGAACACGCCATTCTAACATCTAACCTGTTCGAGAGAAAGGTTATTTGTCTAGAAAAGAAGACGCATAGACCAACGCCAGTCTAACATCTGACTTGTTCGAGAGAAAAGTTATTTGTCTGGAAAAGAGATAATGTCAAGGTAGTAGGACACCCTTTCCTATTAAAAAGCTAGTGCCGTACCTGGACTAACTTCTTGGAGAATTCGTACCGTTAGTCACGCTTTAAGCTCGAGAGAGTTAAAGTGAAATAGTCCTTGTTTAGGTCGAGAGACGCTTGGATTTACCATCGACTACAATTCTCTATAAGAAATTACATGTCAAGACTCTACACACTCATAGCCAATAGAGACGTATACCTCAGAAGGTGGACATAACCCCAACGCCTCAATTCTCATTGTTTACAACACACGTGACAATCTCTCTTTATTTTGCTATTTTCAGTTCTTACATTCTTGTTTTGGTTACATACTACAATCCCCCCTTTCCTACGAAACTTGCACTAAAAGTCTAGTAATTTCTCTTGCTTGTTGGCCAAGCTATTCTCTGTGGGATCGATACCCAACCCAGGTTGGGTTCTATATTTGCTAACGACCGCTTTACACTCCCACGAGAGCTGTAGATTGAGCGTTATCAATGACCAGTATTCAACTATCAATAATTCAGTTAATCAGACAAGTTAGTATGTTTATACATTATTCTCAATGCCTATGTGAATATTTACAGTAGTCTCAGGTGAAGTGTCGTAATGGGGTGGAGAGTATAATTGAGAGAGTATTCGAGGAATATGTCTAAGCTTGAAAATTTATAGTTGCGATGCATAAGGCTTAGTCACTCTATCTTAGATGATGATTCGTAGGCCTCGCCTCATATTAAATTTTTTTAACTAGGATGTGATTTATTATTCATATGTTTTATTCAGCCTATGCCAAGATTTCTTGCTCCCTAAAGTCACTAGAACTCTAAAGAAAGAGTGTCAAGGAAATGCTCCAGTTGAGAATTAGTTTTTAGCATGAGTTAGTCCGTAAGCCAATAATTCAGTTTAGCAGCCAAGCAGACAAGTTCGTATGGTTTGGTTTCCCATCTTTCCATCTAGTCACACTATCTGAAGCCTCATGAATATAACTATTCCAAGATGGAGCAACCAGGTAGTTGCATGTCCAGTTTAGTTTATGTATCATTTCCCAGTTTTAGATCCCAGATATTCAGTCACGACTTAATTTGGAGGTACCCTATGCATCATCCCAACTTTTTCTCCATATCTCAGCCAAGTCAGCATTCTTCAAGGGACATAACATCCCAAGGTGGAGATGTACCATAACCCCCGAGCTTTCATTTCTTAAACCTCCCAGTTTCTCTTCACGTAACAAATCCAGTTTGGAATAATGGGTACTCATAGGTGGACCCTCAAGTTCCAATCTCAGTCGTAAGCCATGTATTCAGGGGCTCAGTTTTGTTTATAATATTCAGTTCTTGTATCACATTTTAGGCTCAGTTATATTCTCATATTCCCATTCATGTGTATTCAGTAAATGATCTCGAGTTGGGGATCGGTGGCTTTGTATAGTTGAAAATATCTCCTTTGAAAGGAGTGAAGAGGTTTGGAAAGAAGGGGAAACTTAATCCCTGATATGTCGGTTCTTACCGAATTCTCAGCCATTTCAGAAAGGTAGCTTACAAGCTTGAGTTGCCTTCAGACTTAGCTTCAGTACACCCAGTGTTCCATGTCTCCTTTCTTAAGAAATGCATAGATGACCCAACAATCGTAGTCCCTATAGAGGGCATAGATATTTAGAACAACCTCTCCTATGAAGATATCCCAGTCAAAATTTTTATTATCAGATTCAAAGACTGAGGAACAAAGAAGTCCGTCTAGTCAAAGTTCTTTGGCGGAATCAGTCCGTTGAGGGAGATACTTGGAAAATAGAGGCAGACATGTGGACCAAGTATCCTCACCTCTTCTTCGAAAGCGCAGACTCAGCCTAAGGTAATAATTTTTCTTTGAATTTACTCAGTCTCATATTCAAATATAGCTACCAACTTGGTATCAATTAACATTGTATACTTAGTTATGCATTCACGAATCAGTTTAGTTATGTACTTATGCATCATACATACATGTTCAGTATATAAACTCAGCTTATCAGTAATCCCAATCATGCATTCATGAACCATGTTCAACTATGTACTCATCCATCAAATATGCATGTTCAGTATGATAATTCAGTATATCAGTAATTTCAGTCATGAAATCATACTTTAGTTGTGCATGTCCAGTGTCTAAATCCAGTCTATCAGTATTCTTAGTTTAATCAGTCTCATTCGAGGATGAATATTCCCAAGAGGGAGATATTGTAAGACCCCACAAAATCCTAACCTCAACTCAGTCTTTTAAGCTTGCTAAGGGGTCCCAGACTTAGAAATTTCTAACTAAGTATTCAGACTTAGCATTATTTTGGCTTTTGTAAGTTGGAAACTCTATTTCACGACTCTTATGACCTTAAAGTATCGATCTTTAGATTGATGCATGATCAGGAATGTCATTAGGTGTTCCCGAATGAGTTTGGGATTTTTTAAACTTCATTTAGACCATGTTCAAGTGACCAAAATAGTGAGTCAACACAATCTCGATGCGTCACATTGTCCATCGCATTGAAAGATAAATTTTCCCTTAGCTCAGTGTAAATTCTAGTGAACTGATGCAGACTCGATGTGGTGCGTTGGGCATTGTATCTATGCCAATGATACGGCATGTTGATCTGCGCATCGACAGTTCAGTTTTTAGTCATTAAACAGTTGTGTCCTTAGGGGTATTTGGGTCTTTTCCCACGTCCTTCAGCCCCCCAAAACATGAAATTTAGCCTTCTATTTGCAACATACACTCATTATTTCACAAATTGCTCAAGAACAAAAACCCTAGGTGATTGAATTTCAAATTCAAGTCTCAATATTCCACCGTTAATCTTCAAGAATTTAGCAACCAAGGTATGTCAGGTGTTCATCCAAGGGTTCCTTCCACCCTTGGAGTCCAAGAAGCTCTTTTAAACTTCAAGTAGATTGATTTCATGAGTTTCATGATTTGGATTCTAGTGTATTCTTGATTATAATGTTGATTGGATTTCTATTCCATGATTAAGTGCAAGATTTATGTAAAAACAACTATCATGTATGTAGTATCATGTGAATTCTTCTTAAATCCTTGAAATTATGATGGTCATGTGTTGATTAGTATTATGTACATATACAATGCCTTCCAAGTGTTTGATGAGTTGTTCATGAGAATTAAATAATGAAATTATATCATGATAGCATGTATTCAAGTTCATGTCATGCAAGTGTTTGCTAGAATGTCTCAATGAATGAATGATGATCAAGTAGTTATTTATCATTTTTTGAGATTGTGCCATATCTTATAATTTATGCTATCGAGTCCTGGGGGTATTTAATACCCAAAAATTCAACTGATTACCTAGAGCCATGGTCAGTCTAAGGATAGTATCAGTCATGTCACGATTAGTAGTACTTTCAGTCAGTTATAGAACTCAGGAAAAACTTAGTAGACTTAGTATCAGTCTAGTCCAGTTCAGTATTCAGTTCAAGCCTCAGTAAATTCAGCTAGTTAACAGAATTCAGTAGTACTCCATCATTCAATGGAACTCAGTGAACTTATTCCAGTTCAGTTAGACAGTATAATCAGTAACAGTTCAGTCAAACCTAGTATAAACTAGAAATCAGTTCAGTGTCTATTCAGTTGGGAGTAGGATTCAACATCGAGTTAACCTAGGGATGGGGGCATTCTTGCCAGCAAGGGTTTGAACCTTAGTAGCAATCCCTGCATTACAGAACTACATAGCCTTGAGAAATCTTCCTGCTAGATATTATGAGAGTTGATACATCTCATTCATGTTTTCCTTCCTACAAGGGTTGACGAAAGAGCTTTTTATTAGAAAGGGTTAACTCACAACTTGTCTTTACCCGTGTTACGGTATTTGCACCCTTCCAACTGGGGTTACAGGTTAGACCCCAATCTATTTAGAAAGGGATATGTCAGTTAGATGATTACCTCCCACATCTTAATTTCAGATTCAGTCTCAGTACAGAACTCAGTTCAGTTCTACAGATTAAGGACTGTCATACACAGTCACTCCATTCAGTACAAAACTCATCATAGTTCCATAGAATCAAGACTGTCAAATACAACCATTCATTTATCAGTAATTCAGTATCAGTATACTCATATATCAGTTAATCAATATTCAGACTCAGTATCCATTTTTATCACGATCTCATTTATAGTATACATATTTATGCATATACTCCTATTCAATTATATTCATGTCATTCAGTTAGTATTATTCATGCATATGAACCCATGCATTTTAGCCTACCTCACTTAGCATACCAGTACATTTAAAGTACCGACACATACTTTTTTCTTGCACTATGATGTCTTATATCATAGGTTCAGATGTGCGGGCTCCCCATCATCCCTAGCAGTTATAGATTTTCAGCAGTCAGAGTTAGTGGTAAGTCCTCCTAGTTTGAGGACATGATTATTATTTTAGTATTTTAGTTTTATTTTAGTAGCTGGAGTTAGCTGGGAACTTGTCCCATCAACTCCATATTTCAGACAGTTTAGAGGCTTTTCAGACTAGAGTATTTTCAAACAGATGTTTCAATATTGGTATTGTTATATCTTATTCAGTTTTATTTCAGTATTGAACCTTCTGGCATATTTTCCACCTAATTTTCACATATTACAGTATCATCATTCAGTTAATGTAGCAGGTACCAGTTATAGGTTAGCTTGTGGTCCTTCAGGATTATGAGCACCGTGTAGTGTTCGGGGTATAGACTTGGGGCGTTACATTTATTTTTTCTTATTTTGGTGTTTTATGCCATATTTAAAGAAAACTATACTATAAATTTTTTTTGGTGTTATAAATGTATTACCATATATAGTGAATGCCTACTTTACCATATAATGAATGTCTATTTATGAAAAAGTTAGAAACTTAGTTTTCTCTTATAAATAAAAGGGTTTTCCTTTATTGTTATTTACCCCTCAAGAGAAATAATAATCACTCTCTCTTTTCTCTCTATTCTTCTTTTTCTCTGCTTTATATTTCATAGCACGTCATTAACACGAGACTCTACCGTCTCAAATTCGAAGGCTAGGTATCATTTTTCTTTTCTTTTTTATATGACTAATAATCTACCAAAATATGAGTTCATTGCCCTTCAAAGTTTAGGCAAGAACTATATTTTATGGGTGATGGATGCTGAAATCCACTTAGATGCTATGGGTCTTGGAAACGTCATAAAGAAAGAAAATACAACATCTAGTCAAAATCATTCCAAGGCTAGGATTTGCTTGGGTCACCATATTGACAAAATTCTGAAAATCGAATATCTCACTACTAAGGATCCACTTGTTTTGTGGAATATCCTAAAAGAAATGTTTGATCACTTGAAGATGGTCCTCCTCCCAAAGCATGATATGAATGGATGTATCAAAGATTTCAAGACTATAAGTTTGTTCATGAGTACAATTCTGCTATGTTCAGAATTTCTTCTCAGTTGAAACTATGTAGAGAGACAAATAATGATGATGATATGATAGAAAAGATGTTCTCCACCTTTCATGCCTCAAATGTGCTCTTGCAACAGCAATATCAAGAGAGGTTTAAGAACTTATACTGAATTGAGTTCTCATCTTCTCGTGGATGAAAAAAATAATGATCTATTAATGAAAAATCATGAAAATTGACCTTTTAGATCTACACTATTCTCTAAAGTGAAGGATGTGTATGCTTACCATGCTAGGCGTAGAAAAGGTCGTGGCCCTGGACGTGGTCGTGGATGTGGTCCTATTATAGTCGTAATGACCAAAAAGTAAACCATGTTCTTGGTGTTAATCATTTATCGAATAAAAAGAGAAAAAACGAGAAACATGAAGCAATTTCTTGTTTCTAATGTGGTGGAAAACAACACTATGCACGTGACTGTCATGCTCAAGTAGTAAAGTGGCCCTCAAGAAAGCTCAAGTATCAATATCTCAGGGACTTGCGTTCACCGACTATCCAATTCTAGTTTAACCAATTGAGGAGAGTAGCAAATAGAGTTTTAGAATTGTAAATTAAAAATAAACTAAACTAATGCGGAATAGTAATAACTCCAGAAAATCAATGTGTAGAGATCCAGGGTTAAGTCTTACGAATAATCATACTACGTTATTGAACCTCATTCATTAAATCTCTTTTCTTGGTTGTTGATTAGTAGGGTTAATTGCATGATTATGGTCTCCCGACCTCTAATTATTTACCTAAATTGGACCTTACAACTACATCATTGAGCGGGGATGTAATAATCCAATTAAGTGTTTTAAAACTATCATCTTACATTTAATCAAGTAAGGCATCTAAGTACATCCCTATCCAAGATGCTAATTCAATTTCCCTATTTAATAAAAGAATAAAAATCATACTTTGTTTATTCCTATATTCTATCTCCCTATTCCCTCTCCCGAGATCAAAAGGTTGATAATTGATGTATTCTAAGGGTAGCTACTCCTTAAAATAGTTAAATTAAGAATAAACAAACAACCAATAATGATAAGTAAATTAAACAAACTTAATTCAAAATGAAAGTATTCATGATCTTGGCCTTAACCCTGGAAAGGGAGTTTAGCCTTGAATGGAAATATTCATCATCCAATTCCTTGGATTGATGATACAAACCATACAAAAAAACTAAATTGAAGAATGATAAAACCTAAAAAGAAGTTGTGGTATCCTCCAATGATGTCCAAATTGATCTAGGGTGTTCCAAGATATCCCAAGATGATTAAAACGTGATTTAACATGTTATCTTTATGGTAGACGAGTCATAAACCTATTGGGATTTGATTTCCATGTAATACTTGTTCAAAAAGGCACTTTTTTCCGCTTTTGATGGCCACTGCGTCGCAGTGATATGCTAATCCGCAATTGTTAATTTCCAGAATCTCACCGCGATTTCACCGCATCGCGGTGGCTCCTTAAACTCCACAAAACCATACATGCCCTAGTGGTTTAATATCTGGGTTCTCTTCTAAATACATTGTTTTTTTGAACGCATCCTTTGGACACTCTTACAGCCTACACGCACCCAATACATGTTGGGTATCCAAATTCCGTCCAGCTTGTGTCTTGTGTTTCCGTGGTCATTTTTGAGCCTTTTTAAGTTGTTTCCACTTGATTTGAAGCCAGTATATCCTTAATATATCATAATAATCCATTCACCAAGTGTACTATAGTATTAAACACAATAATTTAGAGCTCAAAATAACACAACATCCTCAACGGTGAACTAGAAACACGAGCTAAGCATAGGATAAATTCACATTGAGCTTAAGCTTATTGTTTTGACTCTTGGCTTGATCCAATTGACCCTTGAAAATTATAAACAAGTTGTTTCACATATAAATACATAATAATAACCTTAGTAACTCATTAGGACACATTAGAACCCTACACAAGAGACTAGACAACACCTAGATCAAGCTAGTCACACTAGTTTTCTTGGTTGAACTCTAAATGGTCGAATTGAATCAAAACTTGTGTGGAAACACCATTAAACATTGCGAACACATATTTGGACACATAAATGCTCATTTATATCATTATGAACACATATATTATAAGAATCATCCTCAAAACAAGGGTAAAAAGCCTAGAATAGTAACACTAGAATGTATAAATACACCCAACATCACCACCCCGCACTTAAATCCTTGTTCATCCTCGAACAACTCTTAACTAAAAGCATAATGAACTGGAAAGACTCCACACTTATACTATATGCAAGAAACTCAAGCTAGTACTACCATGACTAAACGGAATGCAAGTTTCTACACTAAGCATGCTACAAACATAATTGAAAGCTCATGAACACTACTTCAAAACATCCTAGCCTCATGAATTGACTCACCTATTTGCCAAACTCATGCTTATCATTCAATTAAGGACATCATACAAATCACCCATATTTATCAAACATGTGACCTTCACAATAAGAGAGTTATCCATAATCACTCACAATTAAGCAATATCACATAATGAGTACAAGAATCAAATTACGCTCACTCTCACAAACAATTCTCAAGTTACACATAATGAACCATAGACTTGCCCTTAGTATAGTTATTCACTAATATTAGAATGTAAAGGTTAGGATAAATTAGAATTTTTTTGGGTTGTAATGTAGGCTAAGGGATGGGTAGAAACTATTTGGGAATAGTGACTAAACTCTCTAAGTTTTTTAATACACTACATTAAACATTTAAAACCAATCTTTAACAATCAAATTACACTTTTTCATCCTCCCATAACTTTTGTTTTTGCCCCATCTCTTTTAAGCAATTTCACAAACACATGGTGGGCGTATTGTTTATTCCTTTAAGAATCAATTTTTTTATTTTTATACAATCATGAGAATATTTCAAATACCATTTATAGCACTCCCAACCATCACACATCAATTATAAACACCAACAACTATTACCTTGAGTCATCAATTTCACCTTTTTCTTCTTCAATTTCTCAAACTCCTTTCTCAATTATTTTTTTAATTAAAGCACTTAGAAACTTTTCGGATCAAATTATGGTCTATCAAAGGAGGGGATTAGGCTACATATGAAGATACCAAAGAAAAGACTAAAGGCTTAATGGGGTTAACTAGGATAATGCACAATGGGTAGAACAAATAGAAGGTATAAAACAAGTCTATCAAAGAAATGCCTAAATCATCTTCTAAATCCATATTCTTTATTTCGCTTCACACACACACCGAGCAAGTTTTGGATATCATATGCAACAAGGAATATACAAAATTCTCACACGCACATGGAACATACTTGGCTCAAGAGGATCATCATAGACTTCCAACCAACAATAGCATGAATTCAAATTTAAGCCACAAATACAAGTCATAATCATGAGGCTAAGAGTTTTAAAAGTATCAATTCACTCAATCAACATGCTTTTACAAACAAACCCACTTGCATCATGTAATAAGAAAATATCACCAATAAGAATATCTCACTTATTCCTAGCTTGATGTTTTTTTTAAATTGAACCAAAATTTGAGAATTTCCCCACCCCACACTTAAAAATCTACTTTGTCCCCAAAGTGAATTTAAAGGAAAGAGATAGAAATACTCCCTGAGGCCTCTAGGCCTAGCTAGTAGCATCTCTATATATTAAGGAGGTCCATGGAACCCACACTCAGTTTTCGCCATACTTTAAGCTCAGGTTTATGGTACTTAGACTTCCCATTAACCTATGACTCAACCAAAAACAAAAACTATGTGAAATAAAAAACTAAAAACTAAAAAGAAAAAATACCTTAGCTTGGGTTGCCTCCCAAGAAGTGCCTAATTTAGTGTCGCGGCATGACCAATCAACTTTTTTCTCCACCTTGAGGATATAAATTTCACCCCAACATCGCATCTATCATTTCGCTTCGATTATAGGGTGGTGGTACAAAGTCTAAGGAACCGAGTAATGGATGATGCATGGTAAACCACTCGGCCTTAAGGTGAGGTGCGTTTTTATGTTGCTTATCCGATGTAAAATCAAGAATATAAGATTCCTATTCCGCATCTTCACACTCTTCCACTATTTTAAATAATTTTACAGACAAGACATCATCTAAACATAACGTAGAAAAGTGCTTTGAGTGAGGCCCAACCAATCCCACTTCTAAATTTACACAATCTACTACACACTCACTCTCATTTACCTTCTCAATTTCAGCCTCAAGATAGAGATGACAATTGAGTGGCTATGATTCTTGTGCTTTTCTCTGCCTCTATGGAGATGGTGGTGATTGTATTTCCTGAACCTCCTTAGTTATTTTTAAGCATTTCCCATAAAAATGACTGAATCAGGATTAAAAGGACATATATCTGCAGAGTGACATAAATTTCCACAAACCACACACCAACTTGTAGTCTCCTGCACAGGTCGGAAACAAGCAGGTCCCCTCCAAACTCTTAGCTCAAAATCTGGACAAAAAGCCTCATGGTGTGGTCCTCCTCAATAATGACAAGAATCATCATCCCTCGAAAACCATCTATCCAAGAATGACATCTTAAGAAAAGTGGGAGAAAAATAGAAATAAAAGAAACTAAACAAAAACTATTTAAAACTCAATATATAAAAACTAAAAATATGATAGTTGCCTAGTTACAAGTCCCCAGCAACGGTGCCAAAACTTGACAGCGCCCAAGAACACACGCAAGTGTATGTGATCTTATCAAGTAGTAAAGTGGCCTTCAAAAAAGCCCAAGTATCAATCTCTCAGGGACTTGCATTCGCCAACTATCCACTTCTAGTTTAACCAATTGAGGAGAGTAGAAAATAGAGTTTTAGAATTGTAAATTAAAAATAAACTAAACTAATACGGAAAAGTAATAACTCTGGACAATCAATGGGTAGAGCTCCAGGGTTAAGGATTATGAAAAATCATACTACATTATTGAACTTCATTCGTTAAATCGCTTCTCTTGGTTGTTGATTCGTAGGGTTAATCGCATGATTATGATCTCCCGACCTCTAATCATTTACCTAACTTGGACCTTACAACTACATCATTGAGAGGGGATGTAATAATACAATTAAGTATATTAAAACTATCATCCTACATTGAATTAAGGCATCTAAGTACATCCCTGTCCTACACGCTAATTCAAATTCTTTATTTAATAAAAGAATAAAAATCATACTTTGTTTATTCCTATGTTCTATCTCCCTATTTCCTTTCCTGAGATTAAAAGATTGACAATTGATGTATTCAAAGTGGAGCTACTCCTTAAAATAGCTAAAATAAGAATAAACAAACAACCAATGATAATAAGCAAATTAACAAACTTAATTCAAAACAAAAGTAGTCATGATCTTGGCCTTAACCCTGGATAGAGAGTTTTAACCTTTAATGGAAATATTCATCATCCAATCCCTTGGATTGATGATACATACCATAAAAGAAACTAAAATTAAGAGATATAAACCCAAAAAGAAGTATTGAGCAGCCCCACAACAAGTCCAAGACGTCCAAAAGTGAATAATAATGAGTACAAAGATGTATTTATAGTAAAGAACGAGTCCCAATCCGTGTAGGATTCAAATATGCACTTTTGCCTGTATTTGAAATAGAGTCGCGTCGCGAGCGCCATTTGACTTAAGTAGGGGTCGTGATGCGGCCTCATTGCGAGGGTACACTGTTTTGGGTGTCTTATGAGTATTTTAGTATGTATCACTCACCTAGACAGCTTTTTACTTGCCCACACTCACCTGGACATTCCAGGTGTCCAAATTGAGTCCAAGTTGTGTTTTGTGCTTTCATTAAGCCATTCCGAGCCTTTTTGACCTGTTTCCACTTGATTTAAAACTTTTATATCCTTCATATATCATAATAATACATTCAAAAAGCATCCTAAAGAATTAAAAAAAATAATTTAGAGCTCAAAACAACACAACATTAAAGACGGTGAACTAGAAACACGAGCTAAGCATAAGCTAAATTCACACTGAGCTTAAGCCCATTGTTTTGACTCTTGTCTTGATCCAATTGACCCTTGAACATTATAACCAAGTTTTTTCACATATAAATACATAATAACAACCTTATGAACTCATTAAACAGATTAGAACCCAACATGATAGACTAGACAAACACTTAGCTCAAGCTAGTCACATTAGTTTTCTCAGTTGAACTATAAATGAATAATTTGAATCAAACCTCATGTGAAAACACCATTAAACATTGTAAACACATACTTGGACACTTAGATGCTTATTTATATTATTTTAAACACATATAGCACATGAATAATCCCCAAAATAAGGCTAAATAAGCTAGAATAGCAATGCTAGAATGTATAAATACACCCTACATCACTCTCAAATACTTGATTGACCCTTATCAAGCATCACTAAAGAAGATAGAGAAAATTTTGAGTCTAATATTTTCTTTGAAAATGATGTTGACATCACATGTTTGGATATAACAGACTTTTTCGAGCACCCTGAAGGAAAGATTGATCACTTGATTGGTGATGGTTTCATAAACATGGAAGAATGAATATGTTTTAATTTATTTTTTAGTAATAAGAGTTAATGAATAAAAATTATCTAAAAGCAGTTATTTTCATGAATTCTAGTATTTTAATTTTTATTGTTTTAGTCATCTTTTTATTTGTAGTCCATTAATAATCAAAACTCAGTTTGATTGATTTTTTTTGTTGTTGATCATGGTAATGATACTATGATTCAGTTGCTAGAAAAATAAAGAAATAAAAAATAGAAAAATGGTATCTAGTGATGTAAATATTAAACTTTTAAAGTTGTATATTCAGTCGTATAAAGAAATATGTAGGTATGACTTCATAATGTTTTTCGATTTTCTCGTAACAATTGTTTCGATGCATGAAAAAGGATTAGCTCTCAAATTGGTTAGTGCATAAAAGCGACACACTTTTATTATTTTCAGCCAAAGGGACAAAAGATAATTATTTACTAGTAAATCAAAAATAATTACTAGTTTATTACGTTACAATTTAGTTTTACTTTATTGTTTTTGACACACAAATATTTAATAAATTTATTTTGTGTGTTTTATCTTATTTAAAGATACAGATAATTCTCAACGTAAGTTGTCCAATTGTGAATATATTTGTTTGATTGATTCTGGCACTACACATACGTTATTAAAAAATGAGAAATATTTTTCTCATCTAAACATGGGCAAGATTAATGTTACTATAATTTCTGATAGTGCTAATTTGATTGAAGGCTTAGAAAAAGTCATTATAATCTTGACTAAGGAAGTGGAACTCATCATAAATAATGCTATATTTACTCCTAAGTTTCAGAGAAACTTGTGAACTTTTAAAGATATCTGTGAAAATAATTATCATATCAAGACAATTGATGAGATGAATCTTAAATATCTTGGTATTACCAAGAATGCCTCTAGGCAAACATATATTATAGAAAGTTTCCCGCTTTATCTTCTGAATTATATTGGACAAAGATTAGTACAATTGAGGCACATTATATAGTAAACCAGAAGTTTACTAACTCCAATACTTTTGTACTTTGACATGATCATTTGGGACATCCTGGATCTATAATGGTGAGACAAATTATAGAAAATTCAAATAGACATCCATTAAAGAAAAAGTTCTTTCAAATGGTGAATTTTTATGTAATTCTTATTATCAAGGCAAGTTAATTGTGAGGTCATCACCAACAAAAGATGGGATTGAGTCCCCTGTATTCTTAGAACGCATATATGAGATATTTGTGGACCTATTCACCCACCTAGTAGGTCATTTTGATACTTTATGATCCTAATAGATGTTTTTTCTATATGGTCTTATTTGTACCTATTGTCATCTCGCAACTTGGCATTTATAAAATTATTGCACAAATAATAAGATTACGGAAATATTTTTCAGATAATCAAATTAAGTCTATTCTCCTTTACAATACAACAGAGTTTTCATATCAAGCATTTAATTATTATTGCTTATTGATTAAGATAAGAGTGAAACATCATGTAGCTCATGTTCAAACTCAAATTAGCTTTGCTAAGTCCTTAATTAAACATCTACAGTTGATAGCAAGACCATTGCTTATGAAAACTAAGTTGCCCATTTTTGTTTGGGGTCATGCAATTTTGGATGCTGCAACACTTATTCATCTCAGACCGATAAATTATTATAAATTTTCTCCATTGCAATTGATTTTAGGTCAAGATCCTAATATATATTATCTAAGAATTTTTGGATGCACTAGATATAGGCCTATAACACCACCAAATCTTACAAAGATAGGCCCCAAAGAAGGTTAGGAATTTCTGTTGCATTTGAATCACTCTCCATTATTCGTTATCTTAAATAAATAATGCGAGATATGTTCACT
This sequence comes from Capsicum annuum, assembly GCF_002878395.1. Lineage (NCBI taxonomy): Eukaryota > Viridiplantae > Streptophyta > Magnoliopsida > Solanales > Solanaceae > Capsicum > Capsicum annuum. Next base: position 122,101,843 of record NC_061119.1, on the reverse strand, counting down.
GCTTAATTTGCAGATTGTCGGTTTGCTAAAATAATTTTTTCAAAATTAAGGGTAGAAAATAGTGACATCAAAAGAGAAATTTTGTGGAAAAATCCATTACTATCTCATCTTGATCCACATGCTTCTATTTGTGATCTAGAAGAACAAAAGATTATTCTTTTGCCAAAAATTGCAAATCAAAGACCAAACATATTTATTGATTTAAAAAGAATCTCCAAATCACATATTCTTGTAGAGAATGTCCCACTTCAAATTGATGTCCCTAAAGGACCATCCACTAGTGTAATATCTAATGAGTCTAAAGAACTCTTGAAGCATGGTAGACCATTGGATTCTAAGGATCAAACTCCTAAAAAAGAAAAACAAATGATCAAGATGACACTACAAAAGATCTTTATATGAAAGTTGAAGATTTGAGCATTATTGATATCACTAAAGGAATCAATGAGCGTGAGACTCAAGAAAATGAGGAACTACCCATTAATTCAAGTGATGTTAGAACTAATTTGAATCGATATGAAATGTGTTTGTATATAATGTTGTAATAAAAATCATGCAAGATAGTGAGGATCTTGATCCTTAATCTATCATAGAATGTCGACAAAGAAATGATTGGCCAAAATGACAAGAAAAAACTCAATCAAAACTGAATTCACTTGTCAAACGTGAATTTTTTAGACCTATAGCTCAAATACGTAATGGTTTTAAGCCTGTTGGCTATAAATAGATCTTTGTGTGAAAAAGAAAAGAGAAAATAAAATACAAAGGTATTAGGAACGCCTTGTTCCACAAGGGTTTTTACAATGCCATGACGTCGATTATGAAGAGACGTATTCACCAGTTATGGATGCAATAACATTGCATTATCTTATTAGTTTCACTGTCCATGAGAGACCTGAAATGAATTTGATGGATGTGGTTACAACCTATCTATATGGATCACTTAAGAATAAGATATATATAAAAGTTCTCAAAGAATTTAAAATGCCAGAAGCATATAGTTTAAAGCCTTGGGAAATGTATTCCATTAGATTGCAAAGATCATTGTATGGTTTGAAGAAATCTGGACGTATGTGGTAATATTTATCTAAAAAAGGTTATAAGAATGATGAAATCTGCCCATGTGTTTTTTATAATAAAAACAACATTGGAGTTTATTATACTTGCTATCTATGTCACCTAAACCTTATTAGAACTCCAATAAGCTTCAGAAGGCAAGTGATTACCTAAAGAAAGAATTTGAGATAAAAGATCTTGGAAGGACAAAGTTATGGCTTGGTTTGCAAATTTAGTATTTGACAAACGGTATCATTATCTATCAATCTACCTACATAGAAAAGGTATTGAAAATATTTTATATGTATGGAGAAATCCATTAAGTACTCCGATGTTTATTCGATCACATAATCCTAATTAGTATCCATTCCGACCTCAATAAAAGAATGAGAAACTCTTTGGTCCTAAAATACCATACCTTAGTGCAATTGGCTCACTAATGTATCTTGCAAATACTACAAGGCCTGATATAAACTTTTAGGTTAATTTGTTAGCAAGGTATAGTTCTGATCCTACTACGAGACATTACAATGGGATCAAACACATATTACAGTATCTAAAAAGGTCTGCTAATATGGGCTTATTTTATCCTAAAGATTGCAGTCCCGATCTTTTTGGTTATGCTGCTGCTAGGTACTAATATGAATCGCATAAAGCTTGATCTCAAATAGTCTATGTGTTCATATGTGGGGATAATGCCTTATATTGGAGATCTATAAAGCAGTCTTTCATAGCTACCTCATTGAACCATGTTGAGATTATAGTTATTCATCAAGCAAGTTGAGAGGGTGTGTGGTTGAGGTCCATGATACATCTCATTCGAGATAAATATGATTTTAAATGTGAAAAATATCCACAAATTTATATGAATATAATACAACATGCATAGCGCTACTCAAGTGAGGATTAATAAAAGGAGATAGAACAAAGCATATTTCACCAAAGCTTTTTAATACACATTGATCAACGTCCAAACTACACCTTCAATTGAGGATAAAACGGTCGCTATCAAGTATAATAATCCAACTAGGTTGGGGTCGAATCCACAGGGAAAACTTTTATGTATATCTCTGGTTTTCTAAACTCAATGGGCTAAATGGAAAGTAAATAGGGGATTTCTAGTAATAGTATCGAATAAGTAACATTATGTAACTTTTGTTGTAAACAGTTGGAGACGAACACTATAATTGTGTTCCCCCTGGATTCCCAGTACTTTGCATGTTACCATCAACTAATTTGTGGACTCATTATTAGATTTCACCCTTTACCTTTTGAGTCTAAGGATGTCGCATTACTAACCCTTATCCTAGATTTCAATTGACTATTACCTTTAGAGTCTTAAGTTATTGGATGACAGATAACCATCTTACATAGATACTATTGATTAGTCTAGATCGATAATTAATCTTTAAATTACTATTGTAATTATCTTTTCCTAGTCACTACTCCTTTTATGGAGTAAGTAGCAATAATCTAAGAGGTATCCTAACGTTTACAATCACTAGAACATCAATCAAACTGAAGATAATACAATACATGCACAAGTACTGGTTCAAAACAATTTAGCACTTTTCCTACTCCATTAATATACCAGGGTTCTCACAGCCCTAGCTAATGGTTTTAGCAGGTCATGCTTGTGAAACAATTAATGGAATTTATGATTGATGCCATTAAACAATATCACAAGAATAATTGAATAAAACTCAAATTATGAAACTGAATTATCTAACAAAATCAATACAAGAGTAGTCCCCAAGATCAAAGACAAATCTTGAAATCAAAATATATGTTTGTGAATGTTAAGAGTGTGTAACCTAACTATAAAACATAAAAGGGGTATATATAGTACACAAGGAAACCCTAAAAATCAACTCCTGAACAAAAAATGAAATTTGAGGTCGATGGCCACTTATTTAGGCAACATATGAATCATATGTACCATATACAAACCGTATGTAGACATAGGTAAGTGAAGAACTTCTGTACAAATCATGCAACTCTCTAAACTTTTGATCTCTACACATACCTGGGTCACATAAGGACCATATGTCCCATATATGGACCATATGTGGACATAGGTAAGTGCAGAGTCTTCTTTTTTTTCCTTCTGAGTCCTTGGACTTTAATTTCTGATACATACGTAGGTCACCTATGCCCAGTAAGTAGTATACACGCCAAAAATTACCTCGATAAGTAGCCAAAAACTTTGATTTTTATCTTTTTCTTCAGTTTAGCATCCAAAACCTGATTTTCTACAAAATCTACCCAAAACACATCGTATCATACAAAAACAACCTAATAAACTTATATTTCATAGTTTTAAGCATTGGAAGTGCTATAAATCTATAACACATCAACACCATTAACATAGAATGTTTGCATGTCCTCAGGAAACACAACACAACAAAACAAAAACCCGACGATTAACCAGGAGAATATAAGCTATCTAAGGCAGTCAATCATCACTTTAAGCTAAAATAAATTTATCCTCTCCTATTTAATCATGTCAAAATCAACTGTGTGTAAACATAAAGTATAATAATGTGATACAATGGGATCAAGATATGGTAATTACATTAGCAATAGACAATCATGCATAAATACAAGTTATACTACCTAAATAAGTAAGAAACTAGTAATACAACCTATGTTCTCTCACGAAGAAGAAGTCCTACTCATATGAAATAAGCATATCAATACGGGGACGGTCAAGAGACATATACTAGAAAGAGAAGTTCAACCAATGCACATCAAATACCATAGGATTGCCCTTATTTTGCTTACCTTGGTTTTCAGACAGTCAAGATAGGATCACTATAGGACTTTATTCGGCTTGCAATATAATCTTGGGGGCTAGAATGGTACATATAGATATCAAGTGACTAAGCCTTTTTGGCACTACACAAACTTTGGGGTCCACACTTTAATCAGTTTCCTTTTTTTCCACCCTTATTTCTCACTTTCATTCTTTATTGCACATTCAAGTTGGGTGCGGTTTTATTTGTTCATTCTTTTATTTTATTTTTTTTTCATATCTTTTTCTTTTTCTACCACACCCAACCTTATTAACTTTTATCTTATTTTATCCATCTTTATACCTATTTTACACATCCCTATAATATCCACCCTCAACTTAGACGATTTGCCTGAGTTAAGGTGTAAAATGTCCAAGGATGACCAGGGCCAAAACAGGTTCATTGCAACACAAATAGGAAGGTGAAAGTTGAAAATAAAGAAATAGGCTACAAGGATTAAAAAAATGGGATCATGGGATACTTTTTCACATTGGGAAGATCATTTAGGCTAAAAGTAGACTAAAATAAAAATGTTCTATGATCCTTTCCTAATCAAATATCCTACAACCTAAGGAAGACTATCCGGGAAAGTTCTAGATTTAATACACAAATAAAACCAGGTAGCATCTCACATACACATGGAATAGAATCACATTACAAGCTACTTCTTATCTGGTCCATGCACAAGTTCGCTATGATTATCATGCCCCTAATTCTAATGCCATAACAAGATCCACAAAGGTCACACATATATACATTTACACAGTTCTAAGAACTAAATTTTAAAGGGGTATCATTTTTTTTCAAAATCAACCAAAAATACATGATAACTTCCCTAAATACTTAGAAATATCCTAATTAAACAAAAATAAACACAATAAGACATAAAACATAAAACGACAAAGATTTTAAACCTAGACATATTGTTTCTACGACCATACCATGATCGATAATAAAAGAGGCATAACAATAAAGACCTGCAGTGGCTATAGTATACCCCACCCTAACTTAAAATTACACACCATCTCTAATGCACTAAATAAGTGTAAATCAAGGGAATGAGGACATACCTGAGATGTACTAGGCATCCGTGTGAAGATATCTACAGTGGCAGAGGTGGTAGTGGTGATGGTGCACTGTTAGAAGATGCACTCACTACTATCTCGGCCTTCTTTCATTGATTAATAGCTATAGTATCCACTAACTCATGTCTATCCCTTTTTAGGGCCTGGTCATATGGCATAATTTTATCCTACAGGTCCCCATCTCGGCCTCTTATGGTCGTAACTATAAGGACCACTTCATGCGGAGGTGATGGATGAATAAATAGGGGCACAACTGGAGGGATGTTTGATATATGGCTCTTAATGAGAGAGCATACCTTTACTCTAAGTACATTTTCCTCCTCCTTAATATCACCTAGATCAAGTACCTTAATACTGCTAAATTAAACTAATACCCAACCCTCAAAAGCATCTATGCATGCATGTTAATCAACTTGTAGCTCTAACATAGTAGCCCAATATGTAGACTCTAATCTTTCCATAGCCATCTAGGGTAGTCTGGACCTATGGATGGCTCTATCTATATAAAGTTACCCCCTCTGCCTCAACATTTTATAGACGAGTGTTGGTGACTCCTTGGCTCTCCACCAAGCTCTTCAAAAACTTATAAGATACTAGCATCATACCTAAAACAATAACTATAGTAGATGGGTGAGGGGGAAATAAAGATACACCCACTGGCTCTAAAGTGGAAGCTGGGGCTGATGTAGATATAGGGGGTCTCCTTACCTTGAGTACTCAACTAGAGGGCCTTTCTTTGCTCCCTTATCTTAAACTTTGTACTAACCTCCATGTCACCTTTTTGTGTATCAATAGACTCTGTGTGGACTGATGGGCTATCATAAAGTATTGAAGGCACTCTAATGGGTGCACGAGGTCTCTTGGGAAAGTTTTGATGTGCCAAATCCTTCATTGTCCTAGTCTATGTCGTGGCCATTACCAGTAATATCCTATCAACTCTTGGTATCTCTATAACATCATTCATATCATATAACCACTAAACAAGACATGGTAACGATAGAGTCATAGTCCTTCTAACAATACTCTTATGAAGCTCACGTCGAATAAAAGCTACAAAATCAATATCATATTCGGCCATAATGCTATCAATCAGTGTTGCATTATCCTAATTCAATACATCATCCACATTATTCAAACATAGTCTATAATGGAAAATCAGCCACCAAAACTTCACGAAAAAAGTAAGCGTCACCTTCTTTATCATACCCTGCCCCTCAATCCAAAGGGCATCATCACCCAGTGGTAAAATATAGCTAGCAATCTATCTCCCATCTCAACTCTCTCACTCTTATGCTTATCATCACATATAATATGTATATTTTGTGTAGCTCTAAATCTATATTCACACTCCACTATGGATGCTAGAGCAACATAATATGGCCTAAAAAGAACTCAATGGATGGCCACTGCTAAAATATCTACCATAACCTCTCTCATATGAGTCTTCTTAAGCTAGGGCTCCTTAGTTTCCTCAAAAAACCTATACTCTTTAGCATAGTCAAGGCTACTAAGGCATGGTATGATGCATAGAATTCCCACACCAAAGTCGGGCTGTAAGAATGAAACACCTAAGGATTTGGGACCCTTAGAAAATTTCCTGGGTATCATCATCTTGAGATTAAGGAGGAGGATATCCCTTAGATGGCCTGTCATACTCAGCATGGTCACTTTGAGTTCCTGGTGATGTCATTTAGTTTGACTAATGCCTCGACGACATTTAAGGATTTAATGAATAGGGTTTTCAGGCAATTTTTGGACCTCTTGTCATTGTGTTCATCGATGTCATCTTGGTGTATTCTAAGGCTCCATTTGTTTTTTTTTTAAGATTTTGGTATCTAAAACTGAATGCACATCTGAATGATTAAGATGTTGTCTCTAGATCTGAAAATTGAATGATTAAGACTATTTGTTTTTCAATATCTGAATGTGTAAAAAATATTTATTTGTTTAATAATAGAATAAAAAATATAATTCAAATAAAAAATTAATTATATATTAAAAAGTATGTGATTTAATATAATAAAATTATTAGTATTTGATTGAGAAAAAACATTTATGTTTGTTAGTGATAGTGGAGATAACTTATAATAGTTGCGATGGAAATGATTGATGTTAGTGATTAATAATATTAGTGGTGATCATTGTGATGGTTGGTATTGTAGTGACTATTATGATAGTGGCGATTGATGGTGGTGGTGGTTGATGTGATGTGACGTTGCTTGATGTTAGTAGTTTAAGTTGTTGATTGCATTGGTTAAAACATGAATGTATGATGATTGATGATGTGTTGGTGCTAGTTAAAGATGTTATTTGTTATGATGGTGGAGATGGTTGTTAGTATAGATAAATTATAGCAATGGTACTGGTTGAAGTGGTGGTAAAGGTGGCGTTACTAGTGACAATGGTGGTGGCGACTAAAGAATATGTAGAGGTTATGATGTATTAGTGGTAGTTAGTGGCGGTGCTAGTTGTGATAGATGAGTTGGTTGGTAGGAAAGATTGGCTGATAGTGGTTGTTGATTGTGTTGTTGATAGCAGTGGCGGTGATGAATATAAGTAGAATAAAAGGGTAGTAGATGTGGTAGCAGTTGACAATTGTGGTTGGTAGCGATATTTGTTATTGATGGTGGTTGTGATAGTGGAGGTAGTTGGCGGTGATGGGTAATGGTTGACAATAATAATGGTGGCAAAAGTGGTTAGTGGTGGTGACTGTTGATTATGAATAGAGTGGTGAATATTATCCAATACCAGAATATCCCTTCAGACCTATTAAGACTCGATTCTAGATCTGAATGATTAAGACCTATTCAAACCTATTAAGAGTTAAAACCTTAATAAAAAACAAATGCACTTAATGGTCTAAAGTCTGAACCATTCAGATTTAGGCCTCCATTAAGTGCAAGCAAATAAGGCCTAAGAGTGAGGTGAATCATACTGATCACCTCCGTATGATGTTGTAGACTTTGAAAGAGGAGCAGTTGTATGCCAAATTCTCCAAGTGTTAGTTTTGGCTGAGCACTGTGAATTTTCTTTTTAATATTATTTCTAGTGAGGGGATTATGGTGGATCCTCAAATGTTCCTGTGGTTAAAAGGTGGCCTAGACCCATGACTCCAACCGATATTTAGAGTTTTTTGGGTTTGGTTGGGTATTATAGGGCGTTTTGTGAAAGGTTTATCGATGATAGCTGCCCCAAACTAAGTTAACTCAGAATAAGGCAAAGTTTTCTTGGTCAGATATTTATGAGGAGAGTTTTGAGAAGCTAAAGAATAAGCTAACTTTGACTTTATTTTTGACATTGCCTGAAGGTAATGGGGGGTTTGTGGCTTATTGTGATGCATCTCGGGTAGGGATTGGTTGTGTTCTAATACAAATAGAAAGGTAATTGCCTATGCTTACAGGCAGTTGAAGGTGCATGGGAGGAATTATCCTACTCATTATTTGGAACTTTTAGCAGTGGTTTTTGCTTTGAAAATCTGGCGGCATTTTTTTATATGGGGTGCACGTGGACATCCTTTTTAATCATAAGAGCCTATAGTATGTTCACTTAGAAGGAGCTAAATCTCAGGAAGAAGAGATGGTTAGAGCTTCTCAAGGACTATGATATGAGTTCACTACCACCTAGGTAAAGCTAACGTGGTTGTTGATGCTCTTAGTAGATTATCTATGGGGAGTTTAGCTCATGTGCATAAGAAGAAGTGAGAATTGGTAAAGGATATTCACTGCTAGGTTAATCTTGGAGTTCATCTCTTAGACTCTAATAATGGTGGTGAGATGGTATAGGAGGAGGTTTGATTATCTCTTGGTGCAGAGATCAAGGAGAAACAAATACTAGACCCCATCTGGATGAAAATCAAGAGTGATGTTGGTGGGAAAAATGTGATGGTGTTTGAGATAAGTGGTTATGTACTTTGTGGTTCCAAGAGAGGTTATGTGTTCCTAATATCGATGGTTTGCTACAAAGGATTTTGGCTGAGGTACATATATCGTGCCTTGATATTTATCTCGATTCAATAAAAATATATCATAATCTCAAGAAAATATATTGGTAAAGTGGTATAAAGAGGTATGTGGCAGCTTTAGTAGCAAAGTGTATAGTGTACTAACAAGTTAAAGTGGAGCACATGAGGCCTGGAGGGTTGTATCAGGAAATTGAGTTGCCTGAATGGAAATGGGAGGTAATCATTATGGATTTTGTTACAGGTCTTCCTTAGTATCGGAATTAATTTGATTCGATTTGGGTCATCCTGGATAGGATGACAATGTCCGCTCACTTTTTATCGGTGTAGACTAACTTTTTGGTTGAGATCTGTACGCAGTTGTATCTTTAAGAGATTGTAAAGCTGCATGGGGTACCTATTTTGATTATCTATGATTATGGCACATAATTTTTATCTCACTTCTAGCGGTTTTTTCAAAAGGTATTGGGTACTAAGGTTAGTCTGAGTATTACTTTCCATCTGCAGATAGATGGGCAAGAAGAAAGGACTATTTAGACATTGGAGGACATGCTTCATGCATGTGTGGTGATTATGGTAGAAATTGGATTTAGCATCTACCTTTGGTAGAGTTTGGTTACAACAATAGCTATCATTCTAGCATTGGGATGGCCCCTTTTAAGGCATTGTATGGTAAAGGTATAGATATCCTATTGGATGGTTTGAGCTTGGTAAGGCAGATATGTTAGGTCCGAACTTAGTTTATCAGGCTATGGAAAAGGTGAAGGTTATTTAGGATAGTCTTAAGGCTGCCCAAAGTCACCAAAAGTCCAATGCGGATGTGAGACATAGAGACTTAGAGTTTGAGGTTGGGGATAGGGTTTTCCTAAAGGTATCTCCCATGAAAAGAGTGATGGAGTTCGGTAATAAGGGGAAGCTCAGTCCCTGGTATATTATTCCTTATGTGGTTTTGTGGAGGGTTGTTAATGTAGTGTATGAATTGGAGTTACCTTCTAGTTTGAGCTCCATTCATCCAATATTTCATGTCTCTATGTTGAGAAAGTATCTTGGTGATCCTTCTTCGGTGGTTCCTTTGGAAAGATTAGATATCTTGGATTCTCTGTCTTATAAAGAGGTCCTAGTTGAGATATGGGATTGGATAGTTCGTCGGTTATGGACCAAGGATGTGGGCTCAGTTAAGGTTCTATACGGAACCATAAGGTATAAAAGGCTACATGGGAAGTGAAGCGGACATGAAGTCTAAATATCTAATTTGTTTTCTTCTTCGAATATTCGTGCGAAAGATATGTGTTCTTGATTCACATCATTATTTTCTAACTTAGTTAAGGGTTAGAATAGATCCTTACATCTTCTTTTTTCTAACTTGGTTAAAGGTTGGATTGATAGTTGATAATGTAAATGAATCATGCTTGTGAATGACCTACCTATTCTGTTATTTGGGGATGAATGATCCTAGTAAAGGAGACTGAAAAACCCTAGGTTTTGGGACCCTTAGAAAATTTACTGGATTTCTAGTTTCTGGTCACGTTACGACTAGGGGGTACAGGTCATTTGCTGGGGTACGGTTGGTAAAGTTTGTTTGTACACTAACCAGTGTTGGTTAGCGGATTGGATTAGTTTCTAGAATGGGTACAACTTGGGGTGGTACGAGTCATATGGTGGTTGATGAGTTTTATAGTTGGATTTTCTTTTATTTAATCTGAGACTTAGTAAAGTAACTTGGATCTGAGTAGGAGTGGCTCACTATGGGTAGTGAGATAGGGTACAAGTCATATTATCTCACTTATATATTGAACAATGTCAACTCCTCTTGATTCTGTTATAGGTAAGGGTTAAGGGTACTAGTCGTATCCTTAGATATTGTTTGGCTTGCATGGTTGTATGTTGAATAGTGTGGGGGTCTAAGGAAGGGCTAGAATACGAGTGGTGGGTACCACTAGTATTGAAGGGTACGACTGGTATGGTGGAGTTATACCCACCTGTGGTAATTTTATATAGTTAAGTTGGAGGTAATCTGGACATTTCCCCTCTTAACCTATTATGATCCCACGACTTATAACTCTATTGGGACATTATTTACCTTATTATTCTAATCTTAAACACTTAGAAACACCCTCTAATTAAACACCCTCTAATTCTATCTAAGGATCTTGGGTAAAGAAGGCTAGGGTTTCATCTAGAGGAGCAATTTGGGGCTTATTTAGGTGATTTTTCTCCATTATTTTCATAAACTAAGGCATGTACTCCTCCCTCATTGTTAGTTTCAACTAAATTCATGTTTTATACAATGTTTTCATGGCATGATTATTGTATGATTTTGGGGTTTTCAAATATATGTTGGGGTTTTGTTATTAAATGTTTGGTTATGGTTTTCCCATGTTTTAATTATGTTTTAACATGCTTTAATGGTCGTTTGGACAATTGGTTGCATGGGAATGGTTAATTGGTAATTAAAATTGTCGTTGGAAACACTATTCCCCCAAAATGTTTGATAAAATACGTATGATAATGCTTTTACTATATTATGGGACTTTTAATGGAACTATTGCACTATATGGTTTGGTAATGGAACCCTAAATGGTGTAAATAGTTTGGAATGGTTAAATGGAATGGTTTAGTGGTCATGGTTATGGTTAATTAAACTTTCTTGTAGGGTACCTCAAGTATACATGATAATGAACAACTTGTGGGGTACATGGGATTCTCCCAAGTAAACATAATAATTGAACACATGTGGAGTACACGGGATTCCCCCAAGTTAACTTGATAATATAATTTATAGGTACATAGAAGTTACTTTTACATAAAAAGGTTGGCTAAGGACATTGTTTGCACGCGATAGTCAGTATGACGATACCACTACTTATAGCCTTGGTTAATAATAATGGAATAATGGTTTGGTTAGTTGGAAATGGTTTTAATTGGGGAATAATAGTGGGGTATGATATCTAAACGTGAAGGTGTGAGTCCAATGGATGGACACTGGAAAGTCATGTTTGTTGACATGAGAGGTGGTCATAGTGACCTTATACGATACTATAAGGTACATGGGAATCCTCTAAGTACACTTTATATATGTATCATGAAGAGCGAAGGTTACATGAGAATCCCCTACACTTATGGTATCTTTGGTTCATGCATCGGGGCCCGTTCAGGGGGTTACACTCGACCTATGTAGCCCATGGATGGTTCTAGGATGGTTAAGCTACACATACCTAGGTTAATGGTTTTAAAGGCATGCTAAACCCAGTTCCCTTACCCAGCATGGTTATATATATATGTATGGTTTGTATGTATATGGTTGGTTTACTTGGTTTTTACTAGACGACATTATTTTATCCTTATCCAAAGTTCATGCTAGCACTCACCGCTAACTCATCTTTGGGTAGCTGTATCCCCACGCGATGTAGGAACCGACCATTCTACTTCTCCTATATAGTGATTGGATCGCGGGATCAACTCAGTTGGATTGAAGTGATGAGCTTCTATATTCCGAAAGGCTCCATTTCATATCATGGATATCTTTACATACTTTAGTTGTTTTATGGATATTGGTTTTGACTATGGTTGGGGGCATGTCCTAACTGACTATTGTTTTTCTTTTGGTTAGAGGCTTGTGTGACTACTATGGGTTTGAATGGGCAGGATCGGTATTGGTATTATCTTTAGTATTGCCATTGGTATTGGGTTGATATCTTTGGACTGGATTTTTTATTGTTCCATCCTCTTGTGTTTTGGACTATATATTTATATTATAATTTATTTGGTTCACATTTTGGTTTGGTAATGGTTATTGGTTGGATAATAGATGGTTGGACTTATTTGGGTCGGTCATGATTATAGACCTATCCCAGAGTCTTAGGTTATGCTTACAAGCTATCTTGTTATACGTTTGGAATTCATTCGACTCAGGGTATGCATTTGGATCATTGGGTGGGTATCGGGGGTGGTCCTCAGTCCTGGTTGGACTTGAGATGCCTATTACGATATAGACCTGGGTCGGGTCGTATAAAAAACCCTAGAGGTTAGAGTCATCCACCCCAACTTATATATGTCAAATGCAGCTCGCAACAATGGTACGCCGGCCAACCCAGACAAGTCAGTATGTCGCTCCTAACAGATAGCCCTCATAGGCTGGTAAGATTCAACAATATGGATGTCCAACTCAAAACTAGTCCAAAGTACTACCACGCACAATCTGGGGTTCACCTCATCAAGAGGTTTCTTCGATACATGGTTGGGTTTGGATACCTAATCATGTTTATCTGGTGTCTCTGCATCAGGAGTTGGAACATGGTGTATAGCCTGGTATATACCCTCCTCAAACTGGGGTACGACTGATGACTGCTCCTGAACTGCAGTACCCTCATCAGACTGCTGTACTGCTGATGATTCCTCCTCATCTGCTACATCAAACTAATCTTAAGACTCCTCCTCAGACTGAGGGTCCTTTGTAAATATTGTAGGAGGTGACTCTGCCTCCTCATCATCATCATCCCCGTCCTCCTCCTCATCATCATCACCACTCTCAACGGGTTGGGGAGAGTGTGGTGGTGATCTCTTGTCCGTCTTCATCCTCGGCCTACTTAAGAACTCAATAGCCTCAGCCTATGTCTTAGGCCCAGTAAATGCCAACCGTTTTTCCCACTATGATTTCTCTAGAATCTGAGCACCTGACTTGGCCATAACAATAGGCTCAACTGCAGCATGCATCCGGCCTCTAGTAAATGGCCCTGCCGCTCTGGTCGAGACTGCTCTGGATCAGGCCTGTGGGTACTCTTCCTCTGAGCCATTGCTCTCGGAAGAGTCATCCCGTCACCTAGTAGGTGAAACCTTCTTCTTCTTTGGTGCCATATGTACCTGAGAAATCAAGTGTTAGCATCCAAAAGATAATATGGGATTGCAAAATTTTGAAGAAAAACTCAAAATATGAAAACTTCAATTTTTTCCTTATTTTTTACATCCCTATCACTAATTCTCAGTCTGAACAAGTTCAATTTGCATATATTTACATAGAATTAAATTTTCAACACAAGTTAGCATTCAAACTTTTAGTATTCCTCTACTTTTTCAAGTTCAATTTCCATTTAGGGCATGATTTTGAGGTTTAATTAGAGAACAATACCCCACATTAGGATTTTAGGATAATTTCGAGTCTCCTACATACAAGCGTGATAGTTTCTACATATTTTGCATTAAAGTAAACATACCACTTGCTTATTTTAACTTTAGCACAAGATACTACTATTAGGAGCCAAGAATATTACCTTTAAATTGGAGAACCAAAAGTGAACTATGAAGAAGTGAATCAAAACTAAAGAATGAACACGTATATAGTGCTTTAGGACAGTACCAAGAACAAGTGATGTTTTCGCCTTTCATTAAGTGTAGGGAAGTGGGGTAGTTTTAATTTTAAGAGGGAAGAGGGAATTTTGAGGATTTGTAAGTTAAAAATGAGTTGAAGGGGATTAAATAGGGTAGGGGGAGATTTAGAGTTTATTTAAGCATTGGGGGGCCCAAAATTTTTAAACAAAATTTGGGCCCAAAACTGCCGCTTTACGGCAGAAACATACGGGTCGTATGTGGTACATACAGTCTGTATGTGCCTATCGTATGTGGGTCTACAATTTTGGCCCAGTACCCTGATCTCTGGAATTTGTATTTTGACACTTACTTTGCTATTATGAGGTCGTAAGTGGTATTTATGACCCTGCAAGTAAGTTCGTTGGTTAAAGTCCAAAAATTCCCTAAAAAATCCTCAAAATTCCATCTTTTTAGTTAATGCTCAACTTACCTGGCCCAGGTAGGACTTATGGCCTTGTTGAGTTGGTCATCAAGTCCCCTTACCTGGAAGATTATTGATTGACCAATTTTTACCGTTTTCTAGGCCTATCATTATTCTATTTACCTTTAAAAAAGAAAAACAAATGTGAACATTAAAATAGTGATTTACCTCCTACCCATCACGTAATTTAACGTCGCAACACGGCGTGGTTATATTGATTACTCAGACTTTACCAAAAAGATCATGGGTTGCCTCTCATGTAGCGCTTGATTTATTATTGCGGCACTACGTGGGTGCCTTGACTACTCAGAATCCATCAAGGTACCCAAAGGAATACTCTCCGGGGTCATCAATATAGTAGAATTCTGACACAACCCTTATGTCGGTAAGCTGCTTCGTAGTTCTTCGAACGTTGAAAGTGACATCTTCGTTGTTGACTCTGAACCTGATCTCTTCCTTGTCCATATCAGCCATTGATCTACCCATAGCTATGAATGGTCTTTCCAAAATAATGGGCATCTCAAAGTCAACCTCACAATTTAGAATGACAAAATCAGCAGGAAAGATAAGGTTGTCAACTTTTACCAATACATCAAAAGAAATGCCCATGGGTTTCTCCACAGTATAGCCAGTTATCAACAACCGCATTGTAGTCGACTCTGGAGGGATCAAGCCTAATTACTTGAATACGGCCAATGGAATCAGATTAATGCTGGCCCTAAGTCACATAAGGCTCTGGTGAATTTGGATGTCCCAATAGTACATGGGATCGTGAATGCTCCGGGATCACTCTTTTTGTATGCTAGAGACTTTGAAGTAACTGCACTGCAATGGTGTACTCCTCCAACATCCTTAAAACTAGTTGCCCTCTTCTTAGTCACAAACTCTTTCATAAACCTGGCATACCTAGGCATCTTCTCGAGGGTTTCGAGGAGTGGGATGTTCAAGCTTAGATCCTTCAGCATCTCAATAAACCGCTTCAACTTCCCTTTCTCTTTCTTTAGTTTCAATATTTGATGAAAAAATAGGGGAGGTCATGGAATTTATCTCACTACAGGCTCATCGACCTTGTCCTTACCTTATCCTCACCAACAATGTCATTAGCACCTGTCGCCTCTTCCATATCCATGATAGGCATCTCATCTACCATAAGACTATCAGTTTTTGACACCTCATCACTAAGCAACAGTGGATCAACAGTAGATAAACTAATTCGAGTGGGGATTCAAGACAGTGACCATTATTCTTTGGGTTTTGGACTGTGTTACTTGAAAGGGTACCTAGTTATCTCTGATTCAATGTAGCCGACACTGCCCAAACCGGTGCTCTAACTGCTTGATAGCAGTTGCATGAGACTCGACCTTTTGGGTCAAACCCAAAATATCAACCTTGATCTGCTTAAGGCTAGCCTCTTGACTTTCTTACACTTTCACTAGTTTGGTCAGCAGGGCCTCCATCCTTGATTCTGTATCACGACTGGCCTGCCAAATGTACCTCTCTCCTTTATCCTTTTAGTCGTCCTTCCGTCTCCAGTCAATATCACGCTTTCTGCTATAATTTTTGTATCATTCGTCATAGTAGTTCCAACTTTGGTTTCCTTGCCCTCGGGCTCAAAAACCCACCAACTCATGATCAAGATACTTAGCCTCCTCCTCTAAGTCTGACTCATAAGATCTGGAGGCTGAACCCTATGCACCTACTGCATTCACCTTTGCAGAACTTACTAATGCAAACTGCTTTGTTAGCAACCTAATATCGATCCTCAGTTGTACAATATCTTGTGCCACAGACTCATCAACTACTCTCTGGTCGCCAAAAGCTTCGATAGCATAAGTTCTAGCACCTCTCTCTAACTCCTGAGTATGCCACCCTCGATTAGTGAGAGAAATTTGATCTAGAACCTTAGTAGCAGCCTCCCTATGTAATCTCATAAATGCCCCTCTAATGATGGTGTCTGCCATAGCTCGAGAACTAATTTTTTGGGCCTTATAGATTATCTCCAATAAGCTCATCTGTGAAATTCGATGGTTGGGCACCATACTCATCTTCTTCTTAAACCGGAACCATGCCTCATATATTGACTCAGAATGAAGCTATTTGAAATTATATATCTCATCTTTAAGCTGCAACATCCTGGCCATAGGAAAGAATTGGTTTAAGAATTTCTCATACAACTCGTTCCATATGGTGATAGAACCTCTTGGAAGTTCCACCAATTATAAAGAACCTTCTCCAGTCAAACAGAAGGGGAACAACCTCAATCTAACTGCCTCCTGATCTACCCCCGGGATCATAAAAATAGTGCAGATCATAATAAAGTTAGAAAGGTGCATATTAGCATCATTTGTATCTAAACCCAAAAATACTCCTTTCAAGTTTAAGAGCTGGATCATGGCACTTGTTATGTTAAATTTCACATTGGGTGGCAGTACAGGAGGAATGATAGCTTCTGTTCTGTCGGCTCAACGTATCTCATATCCTCTTCATCATCATACAACTGAAAGTACTAGAACGCTAGGATAACTTGAGCCTGCGCTCTTCTAACTCCATCTCAATTATCATTGACTACTGCTCATTGATCATCTACCGGCCTTGGCATGACTAGCTCTTCCTGTTGAGCCAACCGGGCATCCTCAGCTTCTCTTCTCTGGTTAGCACCTCCCAAAACACTACTACAGCCAAAACACTACTCCTCCTAAAACATCTATCCCAAAACATCAACATAAACATGATTTCCAAGTCACTGTAGACTCTCCCCCACTTAGGGACCTCTATTTTCCCCATTTCAAAACATCAACATAATTTCCAAGACACTACCATCCTAACATAAAAAGAGTCATTAAGGAAACGAGGTATAATAATTATCCATGCAACCTAAGTCAAGACAAAGACTTCCTGAAACAAGAAATGACATCATAGGCACGAAATACTTCATAACAACTACATGGGTCATAATGAAGAATTATCCCGACCAAACCATAACGCCAAAGGAGTCCTTAGAAATGGATATTGAAAGAAACACAACCACCTATACCATAAGTAATGCAATGCAGAGTCAAGATTCACATCTCGAGAACAAGGTGAATGCAAAATGCAACCCTTAAGCATAAGCACTATGACAATAAATGCAACACTAGTAAAGTACTCTTTTAACCAAGATAGAAGAGAATCACTAGAATATACAACCCGACCTTTCCTTAAAGTCAACTGCTAGGAGAAAATTCAAGACTAACTGCCAACTTTCATCCCATTACACCTACAAGCACAACACTCTACCCTAACGGATATTACCAAGGATGTAAACAAGTTACACTTTGTTTTCCCATACCCAAATATCATCCACCCAAAGGCTACCTAGAGCCCAGCAAAGACATACTAAATCTATTAGACCAAATTGACTCCAAGATTTCCAGTTAAACCAAAACCATTCAAAATAAAACTATGGCCACCAAGGCCGTTTAAAAATTATTTGAGTCCAACCAAAACCAATTCATGCTCCCTTAACCCTTTATGCAATGCAAAGATTTAAGAATAGTCAAATCATAGGAAAAAATCATCTTCATTGGAAATTTCACAAACAATTTAAGGATATATAATATCTAAACCCAAAACCAAGTAATTGTGGAATTCATAGTGCCCCAAAATCCATTTGCCATTTCTATGCATCCCACAACATTCAAAATATTTATAAAACATGAATAATGCATCATAATCCATGGAAAATCAATTAAATAAGTAATCATTTCAAAATACTCAGTTATGCCAAAATCCATATTCAAAACCATGAATTTAGAAATCAATTTCATGCCACCAATAAAATATGTGTGTAAGAAAAAGATACATGCAAGCTCCATGATCAAACCTATCCAATGACTAATCCCCCAATCCATATCCATCCATTCAACCTGAATCCCCGGCTTAAATCACAACTTTCCCACTATTATACTCCTCGAGTCATCAACCTCATCCAACCTATAAATTTACCTCCACAATTCCCGTTGCTATCCATGAGCTAACATACTCCATTTACCAAAATCAAGTATCTAGGATCAAGCCTAGGATCTACCAACCACCATGCACTACTATCAAGGTACCCTCATAGTATATACATAATCATGGTCCACCCCAGAAGGAGGACACTCCAAATTCCTTAGTCACCCACCAACAACCTATCATTCCTAGGAAGACCATTCCCCTTATGCATGCAAGAAGGAAAATACTCCATAGAGAAATATTCAGATAAATGGAACCTTCATCTAAGAGATCACTTAATCTCTCCTTAAACTTCCTTAACTCCACCAGAACTATTCTATAAAGAAAGAATAAAATTTGGACAATTGTCTAAAATAAGACCAATCCTAAACCAACCTTTCCATTAGAAAGATACCATGAGTTTCATCAAGAAGACCTCGAGAAATTCATTCACCACCAAACCAAACCAAAGAAGGACCTTTTGAGTTAGAATCTTTAACCCAGATCAAGTAATTAAGACACCTCTTTTTGGAGGCCAATCTCTGAGATCCAAGATAGAATATAACTTTTCCCTTAATATCTATGGAATGAAACCATCCTCCCAATCCACAACCGACTCACCATGGAGCCTAAAGATAACCTATTTACGGATCCAAAAATCTAATAATGAAAAGCACGAGTGCATCTAACCCATTACCGAATGATATCAGATCCACCATATCCGAGTCAAACAAATACTACCAAGACCTCTTTATATTACCAAAAAATACCACACACACCCATAGACTCTTTTGGAAGTCTTAGAGTCTACCAAGGTAGAAACAGAAGAAGAAAAGAGTTTGAAACAACCTTAAAACCATAATTAAACTGTGCAACCATAAGTGGCATCACAAGAGAGAGGACCCCAACCTAAATAACCCATACACACCATAAAGAAAAGAGTTTCCAACACACTAGTGTCGGCACCAAAAGATGCCTCAGACTTTTGAGAGATAGTAAGGGCATTAAGATGATCCCTACCAATATCAAAATCCAAAGTAGCACCCCTTAGTGCCACCTCTTAGTTTAGAGAACTGAGACCTCCTTACCTTATCTATTTCTAACCTCTCTTATTCCTCCATATACTAATAGGACTGGACTGGTATAAAAGAGTTTCTACTATATGGGTCCATAGATTAATAGAATGTTGAAACTCAACATTGGTAACCTCTCATTGAGGCATCATTGAATGAATGCCACCTTCCAGGATAGGGTTAGTGGAGACCTATGGGAATCCATAAAGATAACCAGAAGCTGCAACCCTTGACCAGGTATGTGCCTTATAAGTTAGGCTAGATCAATCTATGTTGTCCTTAAGTGGGACAGGTAAGTTTTCATAAACTTTAGATCGTTGAGAGGACATGATTAGAAAGATGAACCAAAGAAGATTCAGAGAAGAGTTCAAGACCTTAGACTCTATAGCCTAAAATTAGAATAACCAATAAAGTGAAACATTACTAGATGCCTCGTAGCCTCCTAATTATAAGTGTGGTACACGACATACCCATAAGAAAAACTCAACTCAACATGGATTTGTGGAAACCCCATGACACCAAAACTTAAAGCTCTAATACCAACTTGTCAATACCTAAATTGGGGCCTAGACATAATGGGCAATCCTAAGCCCAATCTGGACCAAGAATCACCCCCGTTACCAAATCCAACCCCCAAATGCAACCTTGAGTTGGCTGAAGTCCAAACATATAACAAGATAGCGAGTCTATCCATGTGGTGACTTTGGGATAAGTCTATAACCGAGACCGACCCAATCAAGTCCAACTACCAAATAACCAACCAAACCAATGCGAAAGCCAAAAACCAAAACCAAGATAATTATCTAATGTACGTATATATAACATATGTGACATAAATAATCCATACCATACCGAAGTCCACAATTGTCCATACAAAGCCTCTAGACCAATAAAAGAGTACCTAGTCAGGACTTGCCCGCGACCATAGCCAAAAACCAAAGTTTATAGAGGATAAAAAATATGTAAAGTAAACCATGACATAAAATAAAGCTTTCCAAACTATGAAAGATCACCACTTCAATCCAACATCTACTATACCCGAGTCCAATCACAAAGCAAGAGGAGTAGAATGGCTAATTCCTATATAGCATGGGTATACAACTACCAGTAAAAGGGCTAGTGGGTGAACACTAGCATGCACTCATGATAGGGATAAAATAATGCCATTTATAAAACTAAGTAAAATAGTCCATAAGCATAAAACCATACATACTGGAAAATGGAACCCAGTTTAGCATGACGTTAAAAAAATTTACTTGGGTTGCGTAATCTTACTGTTTAACCACACCCATGGGTAGTATGGGTTCGGCTCCTCCTGCTGAAAGAGTCCCAATGCGTGTAGCCGCACGACCAGTAAATATCCCATAGGATGACTAGTACATACCCTCAATATAAAATGTGACACTCATATTTGGTCATCAAAGACCCCTCATATTGGCAAATATGATTTTCTAGTTTCAGTCTCTCTCAGAACCTCCACCTTCTATGGCTTAGCTACACATTCCGCCTTTAATTGCCAAATTAAAACCAATGCCATCCATTTATCATTTTATTAACCAAGGTCATTTATTAGTGGTATAGTCATACCACTCATACTTGCAAGCATTATCCATAGCCAAACCATTTAGGTTAAAGGGACTTTTAAGTGCCCTTCCAATTACTATATTAAACCTCTTGGGAGACTACCATGTTCTCCACAAGCATAACCAATTAGACTTAAGCCTTTGGAAACCATTTAAACCATTTTCATTAATGCATTCACTTGGGGGATTTCCATGTATCCCATAAGGTTTTCAAAATAGACCAACCATGACTATAAAAACCTTAACCACCATGACTATAAAAACCTTAACCTTTAAACCATTCCAAAATCATTTAAGACCATACCAAACATTTAAATCATTTATATTATTTAAAATATTTAAAACATACAAAACAATCTAAATCCCGTTAAGGTTCCATTACTAAACCAAACAATGCAAGAGTTCCAATAATAGAGTAAAAATGTTCTTTGAGGCATTTTATCAAAAATATTGATGGCATACCTTTACCAAAACCAAAACCAATGCATAAACCACCATAACTAGGGTTAATCAAGACTCATTTTGTTAAACCATAACCAACCAATAACCACATATTAAAATCATTACCAAAAATATGTAAAAATATAGTTTAAACCAATACCAAACCATATGCATAAAGACCCTTAACAATATTTTAAAATCCATCATTATAGATTCATAAAACTAATGTTTAAAATACAATACGCATGCCTTTATTTTGAAATAACAATGAAGGAAGGAGTACATGTCTTATACATAAAGATTCACTAAATAAATCTTGGCCTTTGAGTCCTTTGAAGAACATATGAAGAAACCCTAGCCTCCAATCTTCTAATAGTGTGTTTAAGAGAGTATTTGATGTGTTATGATTCTTTAATAAGGGTTATGGAAGGATATATAGGGTTATATAACATGATATATCAAGGGTTAAGAAGTAGGAAATATTTGAACTACCCTTGACTTAAAAATTAAAACAATTCACGTCCAGAGGTACGACTGACCTTACCATCCATATCCAAGGGCAGGAGTGACACCCTAACTCGTATCCAATATTTCCAAGACCTTACCTACTTGTACCTAAGGGTAGGAGTGGTAACCTTAATCATATCCCCCAACCGTGTAGTGGACAGATTACACTAGACAACTCAAACATGCACCACACGACTTACCCTATACCACTAGTAAGCTCCTATATAACTCTTACCCATATGAATCATATCTTGGGCAATATCTAAGATATCCTTACTACCTACGGTATAATTGGACCACCTAGGCATCCTACGACTCGTAACCAAGGGTATGAGTGATTCTCTTAGGTCGTACCAAGTAAAAAAGGGTCAAAACTTTGGAAATTTTTTAGGGTCCAAATTCTAGGATGTTTCAGTTATGGTTTTCCTTGGTTGTGGAACTAATTTGATTCAATTTAGGTCATCGTGAATAGGATGACAAAGTCCTCTCACCTTTTGCCAGTGAGGACTAACTTTTTGGTTGAGGACTATGTGTGATTGTATCTTCAAGAGATTATGAAGCTGCATAGGGTACCTATTTTGATTATCTCTGATTATGGTACATAGTTTTCATCTCATTTCTGACAATTTTTCAGAAGGGATTGGGTACTAAGGTGAGTCTGAGTACTACTTTCATTCTCAGATAGATAGGCAAGTGGAAAAGACTATTCAAACATTGGAGGATATGCTTCAGGCATGAGTAATTGATTATGGTGGCAGTTGGGTTGAGCATCTAACTTTGGTATAGTTTTCTTACAATAATAGATATCATTCTAGCATTGGGATAGCCACTTTTGAGGCATTGTATAGTAGGAGGCGTAAAACTCCTATTGGATGGTTTGAGCTTGGTGAGGCAGATATGTTCAGTTTGGACTTGGCTTATCACGCTATGAAAAAGGTAAAGGTGATTTGGGATAGGCTTAAGGCTACCTAAAGTTGCCAGAAGTCCTATGCAGATGTAAGTCATAGAGACTTGGAGTTTGAGATTGGTGATAAGGTTTTCTTAATGATATTTCCCATAAAGTGAGTAATTCGATTTGGTAAAAAAGGGAAGCTCAGTCCTTGGTATGTTGGTCCTTATATAGTTCTACAAAGGGTTGGTAATGTGGCTTATGAATTAGAGTTACCTTCTTGTTTGAGCTTCGTTCATCCGGTATTTCATGTTACCATGTTAAGAAAGTGCATTAGTGATCCTTCTTCAATTGTTCCTTTGTAGGGATGGGTATCTTGAACTCTCTATCTTATAAAGAGGTCCTTATTGAGATCTTGGATAGGCAAGTTCATCAATTGTAGACCAAGGATGTGGCTTCGTCTAAGGTTCTTTGGCAAAATCATAAGTTGGAAGAAGCGACATAGGAATTGAAGGAGGACATGAAGTCCAAGTATCCACATCTATTTTCTGCTCTTGGGATTCGTGTGGAAGGTATGTGTTCTTCAACACATCTTTATTTTTTAAGTTTGTTAAAGGAAATATTAATATCTTATCATCTTTGTTTACAAACATTTTTAAAGATTGGGAATACATATGTAATGCAAATGACTTGTACGTGTGGTTAACCCTACCTTTTCCGTCATTCAAGAAAGAATGTTCCTAGTGAAGGAGACTAAAACACCCTGGTTTCTGGACCTTAGAAAATTTCCTTGATTTCTGGTTTCTAGGAAAGATATGACTTAAAGAAATGAGTCGTACACTTGGATACAGGTGGTATGGTCCAGTCGTATGCTGACTAGTGTTGGTTGGTGGGATAGATGTAGTTACTGGGATGGGAACGATTTGGGTGGTACGAGTCGTATCGGTGGATACGGGTTGGTTGGTTACTTCACATAACTTTAGACTTGGTAACTTAAGTTAGATCTGAGTATGAGTGGCTCACCATGAGCCATAAGCCAGGGTACGAGTCATACCATGGACTCATAAAGAGGTCAATGTTCTAACCTCCTAAAATTCTATTATGCTAGGGGTACGATTTATGGGTACTAGTCATACACTTGGATACGAATTCGATTTGGGTGTGTCGTACCTTGGACAACATTGGGTCCAAAGGGGATCCTAGGGTACAAGAGGTGGGTACCACTTGTACAAGATAGGTACAACACGTAAGGTCAATCATACCCAATGATGGGAATTAAGTGTAGTTTAAGTGAGGGCAATTTGGACATTTCTTCACTTATCCTAATGAGGTCCCCCCAACTTATATTTTACTTAGGAGGTTATTTTCCCTACTGTTATATTCTTAAACACCTATAAAACACTCTTAAATCATCTCTAGAGTTCTTAGGCAGAGGAAGCTAGGGTTTCATCTTAAAGAGTAAATTGGGGCTTGTCTTGGTGATTTCTCTTCATCACCATCTTGGTTTAAGGCATGTTCACTTCCATTATTGTTAGTTCCAACTAAAGGCATGGATTTTATACAATGTTTTTATGATTTGAATATTGTATGATTTTTGGGTTTTCAAATATGATTTGGGGGTTTTGGTTATAAATGCATGGTTATGGTTTTCCCACGTTTCAATTATACTTCTATATGCATTAATTATAGTTTTGGAGAATTAGTTGCATGGAACTTGTGTTTGGTAATTGGCTTTGGCTTTGGAAATACCGTGCCCCCAATGTGTTCGATAAAACGCCTATAACAATGTTTTCACCATATTGTTGGGTTTTCAATGGAACTTATGCATGGTTTAAACTTGGTAATGGAACCCTAAATTATATGAAAGGTTTAAATAGTTTTGGAATGATTTGTATTAATAAACATACTTGTGGGGTACGAGGGAATTCCCCAAGCTAATACGATAATAGATACTTGTGGGGTACAAGGAAATCCCCTAAGCTAATTGGATAATATGGTCTATGGGTACATGGGAATCCTTTAACCACTAAAAGGCTTGGCTAAGGACAATACTTGCAAGTTATAGTCGGTATGACGATACCACTACTAATAGCCTTAGTTAATAATAATGGAATAATGATTTGGTTGGAAATTATTTTTAATTGGCCAATAATGGTAGGGTGTGAAAGCTAACCGTGAAGGTGAGAGTCTAATGGATGAACACCGGAAACTCATGTTTGTCGACATGAGGGGTAGGTCATGGAGACCTTATATAATACTCATGAGTTACACGGGAATCCTTTAAGTACACTATACATATGTATCATGGAGAGTGAAGGGTACATGGGAATCCCCGACTCTTATGGTATCTCTGGTTCGTGCAGCTACACACATCGAGGCCCGTTTAGGGGGTTACACTGGACCCATATATTCCGTGGGTGGTTTTAGATGGTTAAGCTTCACATACCTAGGTTAAAGTTTTTAAATTCATGCTAAACCCAATTCTTTTTCCCCGTCATGGTTATATATATATGTAAGGGTTGTGTGCATATGGATGGTTTTACTTGGTTTTATTTAAAGGCATTATTTTATCCTTATCCTGAGTTCATGCTAGCTTTCACCCACTAACCCATCTTCGGGCAGTTGTATCCCCACACATTATAGGAATCAGCAGTTTTATTCCCCCTACTTAGAATTTGGGTATTCGGGGTCAGCTTTGGGTTGAAATGGTCATCTTTCATTTTTCTAGAAGGCTCCATTTCATGGATGTTATTTCATACTTTGGATAATTTATGGATATAGGTTTTCACTATGGTTAGGGGCATGTCCCAACCAGATTTTGGTATTCTTTTGGTTAGATACTTTTGTTGAACAACTATGGGTTGAAATGAGTGGGATCGGAGTGGTGTCAACCTTAGTATTGGTATTAGTATCGGGGCTGATATCGGTTGACAATATTGTTGGTTGTTCCATCATATTTCATTTTGGGATTATATGTTCAATTTTTAAGGGAACCTATTTGTTTATGGTCGAATTTATGGATTTGATTTGGTTTAGTATGGTTGGATGGTTGGTATAGGATGATTGGACTCAGTTGGGTCAGTCATGGTCATCATCCTATCTCGGAGTCTTCATATGAACAGTTACACTATCTTGCTATATGCTCGAAATTTAGCCAACTAAGGGCAGTCGTCTGGAGATTGGGTTGGGTAGTGGGGTGGTCTCCGGTCCCGATTGGACTTGGGACTCCCATTACGACAAGGCCACGAGTCAAGTCGTGTCACGTGACCAACCCAAGAAAATCCATCCTCTAGTACCCAACCAATAACCGTAACCAAACCAATATAATAACCAAATTCTTGTCCATAACATAACATAAAAGGATGGAATAATCATAAATTCAATCAAACGGTATCAACCCCAATAACAATGCCAATACTAAGCCTCTAATCGAAAGAAATACAATATCCGATTGGGACACGCCCCCAACCATATCCAAAACCAATGTCTATGAAATAATCAAATATGTAAAGATATCCATGATATGAAATTGAGCCTTCTGAGGTATGGAAGCTCACCACTTTACTCCAATAGCTAGTCCAAATTCTATCACTAAGCATGAGGAGTAGAATGGCCAGTTCCTGCATCGCATGAGGATACAGCCACCCAAAGACGGGTTAGCGGGTGAATGCTAAAAAGTACTCAGGATAAGGATAAAATAATGTCAACCTTTAAAACCAAGTAAACCAACCATATGCATTCTTAACATACATATATACATACACACATACATATACATATATATATATAACCATGCTAGGAAGAGGGAACCGGGTTTAGCATGCATTTAAAACCATTAACCTAGGTATTTGTAGCTTAACCATCCTAGAACCACCCGCGGGCTATATGGGTCGAATGTAACCCCCTAACGGGCCCTGATGCGGATAACTGCATAAAACGGAGATACCATAGGAGTAGGGGATTCCCAAGTACTTTTCTCTCTCCATGATATATATAAATACAATTTTAACTTAGGGGATTCCATGTACCCCATATGGTCATCATGACCAAATCCTCATGTCAGCAAACATGAGTTTCCAGTCTCCGTCCATTGGACTAACACCTTCCTGGTTAGCTATCACACCCCGTTATTATTGCTCAATTAAAACTATTACCACATAACCAAGACCACTATTTCATTTGTTATTAACCAATGCTATAAGTAGTGGTATCTTTATACCGACTATAGCTTGCAAGCAATGTCCTTAGCCAACCTTTCAAAGATTAAGGGATTCTTTTGTACCCCTAGGTTTCATTATCAAGTTGAATTGGGGGAGTCCCGTGTACCCCATAAATGTTTCATTATTAAGTTTACTTGGGGATTACCTTGTACCCCACAAGGCTTTCAGTTAAACCAACCATAACCACCAAGACCTTACCATTTAACCATTTCAAACCATTTAAAATATTTCGAACCATTTAAACTGTTTATACTATTTAGGGTTCGATTATCAAGTTAAACCATGCAATAGTTCCATTAAAAGTTCAATAATGTAGTAAAAGCATTATCATAGGTATTTTATCAAACACATTTGGGGTATAGTATTTCCAAAACCAAATAAAACACATTTGGGGTATAGTATTTCCAAAAACAAAACCAAGTACCAATTATTCATTCCCATGCAACCGAATGTCCAAACCACCATTAAGACGTGTAAATCCATAATTAAAGCATGGGAAAACCATAATTAAGCATTTATATCCAAAACCCCCAACATATATTTGAAAACCCAAAACTATACAACAATTATGCCATGAAAATAATTCATAAATCATGCCTTTAGTTAGAACTAACAATGAGGGAGAAGTATCTTACCCTAGATTGAGAAGAAGAAGAGAAGAAATCACTCCAATGAGCCTCAATTGACTACCTTAAAGGAAACCCTAGATTTTGCATAACCCAAGAGCCTTTAGAGAACTTGAGAGAGTTTAGATTTTTTGATTGATTGTGTATAGGTTAATGAAGCCCCAAAAAGGTATTTTAAGTATGGGGTCCCAAGGACTTATAAGGGGAAATATCCAGATTACCCCCAACTTAAACTGCATTATTTACCTGCAGGAGGGTATGTCAGACCCTCTCATCCATAACCCAGGGTATGGGTGGTACCCACCACTCATACCCCAACCAGAATCTCAACCCCCATACTGACCAACCTACGACTCTGAAGTCCCACTCACTCCCAATCATTTGATTGTTACCTATAAAACATACCTAGACAGAATGAAGAGGGGTTGACACTGTCCAACATACATATTGGATTATACCACTCGTACCGTATATTACGACACATGGTGAGTCACTCGTACTCAGATCTAAGTTAAGTTACTAAGTTTTAGATTAAGTAAAGGAAAACCGAACCATAGGACCCGTCACCCACCATATGACTCAATACTCACCCAAGTCGTCCCTATTCTAGAATCCAATCCAAACCACCAACCATCACTGGTTAACATACGACCAAGATCGTACCAACCATACCCCATCATGCGAGTAGTACCCCATAGTTGTATGATGTCCAAAAACCAAAAATCCAGGAAATTTTTTAAGGTTTGAAACCTAGGGTGTTTCACATATAAACCACAAGTCTGGTGATATCCATGTCATTGTTCAACATCGTATCCTTACACTCTAATAACAAGTCACGACACAAACCCAAAGCAAATTTCCTCATTTTATCCCTCATACTAGACACTAACTCTTGAGCATAACAAGACAACTGATGGAATTTCAAGGCATATTCCTTTTACTCATCCAACCTTGCCTCAAGTTCACAAACTCTTTGGCCTTAGATTCCCTCAACTTCTGAGGAAAGAAATGATCAAGAAAAGAACTAGAGAAATCCTTCCACATTACCTTCTCAACATCATCTCCTCTCTACTACTCCCAATCCTCATACCACCGATATAACACATCCTTCAACTAATATGCAGAATAATACACACCCTCTACATCAGTAGCATGTGTCACCCTGAAGATCTTCTCCATCTCATCAATAAACCCTTAAGGATACTCCTCAACCTTTGAGCCGGTGAAAGTTGAGGGATTCAACCTCATGAATTGACCATATCGAGTAACCTCTAAATAAGAAGCAATAGAACTACCCTAACTTGACTGACTAGACTGGGAGGTCACCAACTGAGTCAATAGATGAATAGAACGACAAAACTCTGCAATAGAGATATATCCTTGAGGTGACTGGCATGAGTGTCACCAATCGAAGAAGGACTAGTGGGGACCGGTTTCAAGTGGAGAGGCACAATAGGGAGCAGAGATCCTAGGCCGGGTTTGTACTCCATAAATAGGGTGAGTCCCCTCCACATTGCCCTTAGGTAGGGTAGAGGTTCCGGCAGAGTTTCTACGAACATCAGATATTTGAGAAGGCATGATTATAAATGTGAGCGAATTAGGAGTTAGAAAAATTCCATGACCCTAGACTCTATAGCCCGAAATAGAACACAAGAAATGGAAACATTCCTAAATGCCATATAGTCTCTCCTTATAAGTATGGCACACTACAAATCCATAAAAGGACTCTACTAGATATGGATTTATGGACACCCAATGACCCTAAACCTGGCTCTAATACCAAGCTTGTCATGACCCGACCTCTGGCCTAGTCGTAACGGGTATCTCGAGTCCACCAAGGACCGGAGACCACCCCAATAGCCTATTCAATCGAGCAAATTCCAAATAATAACAAAGTAAAAAAACAACCAAAAAATAAAGATAAAATAGTTAATGTAACTCAAGAATAAGCTCTAAGAGTCAACAGCACCATCCAACCCACACATATCCACAAAAGCCTCTAAACCAATCTAAATATCAAACTAGATTGGGACATACCCTCGACCATGACAGTGACAATGACAATGATAATGTTAATTGAACTCTTCAAGTCTAAAATATGGAAGAAAACTTATTGAATGACCAAGCTTTTTGAAAGATGGAAGCTCATCACTTCACCGCAAACCTGATAGACGATCGCATATCCTAACAATACACAAACCAACAGAAAAAACCCCTAGGACCCTACATCATGAAAGAATATAGCGTCTGAGGACGGTTAGCAGGGTGAGCAATAACATGTAACTCAAGGAAGGGATAACATAATGTCATTTCAAAATCAAATCCAAACTCAACGTATATGTTCACATACATGCATATATTGCATATAGCTAAAATATTGGGATAGGGAAAAAGGTTTAGCATGAGATTTAAAATTATTAACCTGGATTGTATAGCTCTAACTGTCCTAAGGGCATCCACGGACTATATGGGTCTGGCTTCCCACACCAGAAGGGCTCCAATATGTGTTTGTCGCACGAATTAGAGAAATCCAAGAAAGGTCTAGAGAATCCGGGACCCCAAAATTCCAAAATATATATAAAGTGTGAACTAGGCACACGACCACCAAGGCCCCCATGTGGGCAAATGTGGTTTCCAGTATCGGTTCCCCCTGGGACCTCCACCTTTCACGGTGAGATACACAACCCCCTTCAAGCCTAAATTAAAATATTTACTCATAATCCATCCATTTAACCAAGGATTCTCCATTTAGGCATTTACCAAATGGTATCGTCATACTAATTAATTATACGTACAAGCCAATTCTATTATGCCATACCAAAACAATTAGCCATAAGACTCCTAAGTGCCAATTTAAAACCAATCAATGGTCACTAAGGCCTTTCAAAATCATTTTTATCCGTTTAGCCATTAATGCAATGCAATAGTTTAGTAAAGTATGCTAAACCATGTAATGAATCTACGACTCCCATTCTATTCACCATGCTTATGCACCCGATGAGTTCCAAAATCCATCCATAAAGCATAAACAAATGCATATAAACTATGAGAATACCATTTAAACAACAATCATCCAAAACCCTCAACCCAGGTTCCTAAACCAAATATTAAAACCATATGAATACCAAACCATTGCATGCCAAGATAAAATATAAGTTTAGGGAAGAGATAGACATCTGAAAATACTAAGAATTTAGAGAAGAACCCACATTTGGAGCCCTATATGACCAACCCTTAGAAACCCTAGATTTGTTCTTGACTTGGGAATTTGAGAGAGAAGGGAGTGTTTATGTTATGTTTAATGAGTGGAAATAATTCTAAGGGAATGTTTTATGTCGTGGAATAGTAGTGGCTAAGAGAAAAAGACCACCATGCCCTTAATAAAATCGTGTAGAAATTATAACTCCCAATCATTACGGGTCACGTAATGACTCGTGATCACTGGTTACAAATGATCACCAAGACTCGTACCTAGGAAGAAACTCAAGGCCTTCTTATTGATTTGGTCACAAGTCCCAGTCACGAGTCCCACTCTATGACTCGTGACCTCACCCTACAACTCGTAGATTCTAGTCATTATTAAGACAACAATCCTGGGTCATCTCATTGATAAGGTCAGGGGTCCCCCACCACGACTCATGACATCATCTTATGACTCGTGTGATCTCAGTCGTGACCATGACAAAAGCTTAGTAAAACCTAACTGGTTAAACCATGCTTAGCTCTATACAATTCGTGATGAATCTTCACGACTCGTCACCTAAGTCGTATACTAAGCAGCAAGCACCAATACTGAGAAAAATTCAGAGTTCAACAACTTGGGGTATTACAGAGCGTTATAAATATATTAACATATATAGTGAATGTCTACTTTACCATATATAGTGAATGTCTATTTATGGAAAATTTAGAAACCTCAAGGTTAGTTTTCCTCTATAAATAAAGGGGTTTTCCTTCATTGTTATTCACCCCTCAAGAGAAATAATAATCACTCTCTCTTCTCTCTCTATTCTTCTTCTCTGTTTTATATTTCATAACATTTGAATTTTTTTTCGATGCAATTTTTAAATGAAAAACTAATTTTGGCTGTTATTTCTTACTTTGGTAGATGCAAATCTTTTTTAAAAGAAAATATTGATATGCTTCCACTATGTTTTTCCTCTTTTTTTAAAAAAAAAATGTTGTTGTTCCTTTTTAAAAATTATTTTTTGTTCTTCTAATTGTTTCATTTCTTTTACGAAAAAAAGGAACATTTTTATGTTATTTATTATTTTTTGTTTATACTTTTATTTATTAAGTGGGACCACACGAGTCAAATAAATATTGATATGGATACATTACATAACTATTTTTATAATATCGATACATATTTTTATACCATTTATACAATATCGATACACATTTATAAATACCATATCAATACTTTACATAACTTTTATGCAATATCAATACATGTCTATACACTAATTGAACATATATACACTATTTATACAATGTTGATTTGTGCATTATTTATACAATATTGATGCATTACATATACACTATATAACTATTATACAATATCGATACATTACATATACACTACATAACTATTTGTGCATCATATATACATGTTTATACATCATACAATATTGATACACGAAAAAAAGTTGCACGCAAAAAGCAAAAAAGATTTTCTTATTTTTAATAAAATAAACTCAGCAAGAAAAAACAACGAGAAATGTTTTCTCTAAAAATGTTAACACTGTAGAAAAGGAAGAAAATAGCCTAATGATCATTTTAAGTAATAAACAAAACCTTGACTATTTTGTTGTAAATTATTTACTTTTTTGTATATAAATAAAATTATTCCATTTTAACATCTATGTGGAAGTAACATTCTCTCTATTCCCAAATAGTTGTCACCATTTTAGTTTGCACTCCCCTTACGAAAAATATTAACTACAGGCTATATTGACTAAATTATTCTTATTTATAATTCCTTTCTATTTAATACTTTTGGGAGGTACTATATTAATATCTCTCCATATATATGACTTAGGGTAAAGATTGAAAAAAAAGTAATTATGTGTTAATTTTCTAAATGACAATTATTATGGAATATCTATTTTTAGTAAGAACGATAAGTATTGGGGAATATCCTGGCTTTTAGTAAGAACGACAACTATTTAGTAACAAAGGGAGTATTTGCATGATGTAGTTGTGGTTAAGATCACTTCTCCTTAAACTAGATATCGAAGGGCCCGTGCTACCAGGCGCTCAATATATGTTATTTTTTTGTCTCAATTTTGTTACACAAATAAAATTTAGATAATCAATTATATTTTAAATATGTTTTAAATATTTTAAGTTGTTAACTACTGTAATTTACAATACCTTTTTGACATTGTAATTTACTATTTTAAGCTATTAGCTATTGTAATTTATAATACTCTCCTTGTCCAAACTTTTGTGGCATTGGTAGTCAATTATATTTCAAAAATACTTTAAGTTTTTAATTATTGTGATTTATAATACTTTTTCTTCTATTCTAATTTCATTGACACCGATATAATTTCGAGAGTCAATCAAGTATCATGAATGAAGTAGCGAAGCAGACATGTCTTAAATGACTCATAATAACTTATTAGAAGTGATATAGTAAAATTACTATAAAAAATAATTGTGAAATTTGTTTTAGCGAGCCTCATATAAGATGTTAAGTTAATTTAAATTATCAATAGTTAATTTATTATTATTTTATATTTATTTTATTTTTTTAATTAAGTATTATTATATGTCATTTGTGTATTAAAAATTAATGAATTTAATAAAAAAATAATTGTGAAATTTTTTTTTAGTAGGCCTCATATAAGATTTCAAGTTAATTTAAAATATCAGTAGTTAATTTATTATTATTTTATATTTATTTTAATTTTTTTAATTAAGTATTATTAATTTTTTTTTATACTTAGATGACTTTAATAATTAATTAGAGATGAAATAATAAAATTATGGTTGAAGCAGTTGAAGAAGAAACGTCATAAATGTCTATTTTACTTTTTTTATTAAATATCATTAATTTTTAATACACAAATGACATATAATAATTAATTAGGGGTGATATAGTAAAATCACGGAGCAACCACGCACGTCGACGAAAGGTGCCTGCTTTTTCGCTCTTCTATATAGTACTAATGCAAATATTTTTATTTTTGAGTCAACTTGATTTTATTAATTTGAAAAAATTTTCAAATATCGTATTTAAAATATATGACTTAATCAAGGGCGGGGCTACAGTAGAACAAAGGGGCTTAGATGAACCCATTAGCTTTTGCGTAGAATCAATACTAGCATTAGAAATTTCAGGAAATATATATAGACATTTTGGTCTGAACCCACATCAAAACTTAAGTTGATGGCTTAGTGGCACAGTGAAGCTATGAAATGTTGCTTTCGTGCAAGCTGCGTGTGTTCGAATCTAGGGGTGTACAAAATCAAACCAATAAAAATATTATTCGTTTATTGTTATTGGGTTAATGATTTTTTAATTATTTTATAAATATTTTTATTAGGTTATTGGTTCGGTTCGGGGTTTTTATTGGGTTATTGGTGAATATTCCAAATTATACTTTATCCCTACTCTCTCTCTCTCTCTCTCTCACTATATATATATATATATATAATACACTATATTTCTCTTTCATTTCTATAAACCTATTCAATTTCCCAAAAGTCTATTCAAGCTTGAAGATTCTTGTAAAATAAAACACATCACGTAGGATTTTTGCTGCAACTAAGATTTCATTTCTTTTCTTGTTAGTTGCTACTATTTTTATTTTATGCATATTTTCTTATCGGTTAAACCGAAAATTGGACCATTAAGAACTAAAAATTGATAAACCAAAAATCGATAAAAAAAATATCTTATTGGTTTGATTATTAATTTAACATATTTAAAAATTGATAACAGATAAACCAAATCAATAATACATCAAATCGAACCGAACCGATCGATGCACACCCCTATTTGAGTCCCACTCTCAACATTTTTTTTTGATCTTTTTGTTGTTATTATATGTAAAAAGATAGTCTTGAAATAAAGTTTCCGTTTAATTTTATTTTATGCTTGATAGGAGATAATAATTAATTTTGGAAATACTTTATTCCACTATTTGTAATAAAATGGTTAAATTATTATTGCATATGAAGAATGATATAAAAAATCTATGAAATATCCCTACTTATCCAAGTCGATGTACAAAATGACCCACTAAGAAAAATAAATATTATTTTCCATCTTGTGCACGTTTGCTAATTTATGCAGATTCTTTTAACCAAAAATTTATTTTAAGGAAAAAAAAAAAGAAGCAAAGCATAAATGTGATAATTCAAAAAAAAAAAAAGTAAAAAACACATTTCTCTCTCAAGAAAAATACTATCTTCTTTCACAAACACCCAAAATCATCTCTCAAATCAACTTTTCAAAAATATATGCTATTTATATCAAATTTTTATCCTTTTTAATTTAATTTTCAGAACCCTCAAATTTCAAATCCTAACTCCGCCTCTTGACTTAATAGTATTTTTATCCTCATCATTTTATGAACAAATAAAAAGTTGAATTCTTATAAAATTGGGATAAAGTCATAATGAATAGGTGAAATTATCGAGACCAGATGACCCAAGAAGTTTTTTTGAGCGAATTTTTGGTAGCCTATTTGGACTTTTATCAATTCATCAATAATAAAACAATAATCTGAACATGGGCCTACTAATAAAAGAAAAAACAAGAAAGAAAAGTATAGAGAATAATAAATTTAAATATATAATTAAACTAAATAACAACACTTTAATATGATTATTTAGATAGCAAAAATATGAATACTTTGATACAACTCAGATTTTATGCATTTTTCTCTATCCTTTTTTAATTTTTATCTCTCTTACTTTACCTATTTTACCTCCTATAGTTTAACATTAAAATTCAACATATTCAAACAACTTCATATTTATTTTGATATATTTCTTTCACTCTTCATTCGATTTCATCTAATTTCTCCGATTTCAATTATTTTTCGATAAGATCTGGACATCACTGGAGTTGTCATCAGAGGACATCACTGCTAATTTGACGAATAAGTTATTGTTGGTTCATGGTTATTGTTATTGTGGTTGTTCGTTGGAGTTTGTGGATTCTCTATCCATCGAAATCAGAAGGCGCCTGACGGATAGACGTTTTTAGTGGAGTCGAAGCTTATTGCTGGATTGAATTTTACCAGAAAAGAAAATGAAATCGGTTTGGTTAAAGTTCGGAGCTTCACCATTAATGACAGATCTCAAGAAAAAGGAATGATAAATAATGAGTTCTTGTGGTGGTGGATATAATAAAAAAATGAGGGAAGGAGAAGGTTAGAGGATGATAAGTAGTGTTGTATATGTATTTGATGTCATAAAGTCTTAACTTTGCAGTTTTTATATCAAATAAATGAATTTGTATATATATTTCAAAGAATGATTATAGTGTTTTTAATGAATCTACATGTTATATATGTATTTGATGTCATAAAATAGTTATGTATTTTGTTAGTGAATAAGGCCTAAATTTTAAAAATTATATACATATTTCAAAACAAATAAATAAATTTGTATATGTATTTCAAAAAATAATGAAGGGGTTTAAAGGGTCTGTGTGTTGTATATGTATTTGATGTCATGAAAAAGTTATGAGATACATATTTAAGGAGGAATTGAGGTATACATGCCACTATTGAATATAATTAGCAACAAAGTAGACAATAAAAGATTGGCAAAAAATACGGGCCGAATATTATTGGCATTAATTAGTCATTAATTAAAATTTAACTTCTATTAATTAATAATTAGTTGAGAAATCACTTTTTAAAAAAAAAAAAAAAATTGCACACGTAATAGTTATCCAAAAAATGTGTTTTAGTTGTATCTCACTACATTGTACTTTAGGCTTTTATAAGAAACTAAACAGACAACACAAATTGAAATAGAAAACCAGTTTTTGAGAGAAAAAATAGAGAACAATTACGAATATGTCTTCTTTTGCTCTTTGAATTCACTACAATGGAGAATGGAAAACTAACAACATATTTGAGAATTATGAAATTGAAGAAATTATCATAAATACAGGTATTGATTATAAGGAATTCATTCAAATTATTGCTGATCATCTGGAAGTTAATATAGAACTCAATTCTTTGAAAGTTCGGTATAAAATTGATCAAGAATCAAAGCCGATGGTGATACACAATAATATGGGATTTTAATTATACATAGATATAAAAAAATGAAATCCCAATTTAAAGGATTATCCCTTGTGTATAACATGGAAGCCTATAGATATTCATAGTGTACTTCCGCTTGTGGTATATGGGAATAGAATTGAGATTGTCCTAAATTACTGTAACCACATCAGTCTCAACATCAACAATAATCTGTTAGTTGATAACAGTGAAGCAGGTAATCGTGAAGAGGATTTTTTAAAGAATGGAGAAATTATAGATCGTGTTAATGATAAAATACCAGCAAAAGGATAATGTTATAAGAAAAAAAAAATTTTGGAGAGTACCATTCAGAATTATGCAATGCGAGATAAATTCCATTACAGGGTGAAGAGATCAAGTTCTTCTAGGTATGAATATATATTAAATTTGACAAAGTTAAAATACATATTGTTTAAAAGATGTATACATGCAAGTTAATTTCCTAATCTGCTATACTGTTAGGAATAACAGATTTAAAAACTTAATATATGTATATGTTGCTAATAAAATCCAAAACAATGCAAAAATATAATGTAAACTTCTCTTTTTTGTAGTATGTGTTTATTTATCATTTGTTTTTCAATTGACTAGGTATACTCTTAAGCGTATTAGTAAGGATTGTGGTTGGTTGTTTAGATGTTCTACCTTGCGAAAGTCAATCGTCTTCATAGTAAGAAAATTCATTGATATAGACAATTGTTCTGCACAAGACAGATTAGATGATCAGTGTGTAGCCACATCAACGATAATTGGAAGAGTTATAATAGACACACTAGATGATCCAAAAATTCTATACAATGCCAGAAATATTCAAAGGGACATGAAGCAACTTTATGGCTTAGATTTGAGTTATTAGAAGGCACAGAGATCCAAAAACAAGGCACTTGAAATGTTTCGGGGAGATCCTGGTGCTTCATATGCCAAACTACCCAGTTACCTATTTATTCTACACCAAACTAATCCAGGTTCAATTGTTATCTTGCAAAAAATGAAGGAAGGAAATGTCATGTATGCTTTTGCCGCATTAAATTCTTCGATAAAAGGTTGGAAGTATTGCATTCCAGTTGTGATAGTTGATGGTAGCTTTTTAAAAGCATGTTACAGAGGAACATTTTTAACTACTAGTTGTCAGGACGCTGGAGATAATATCGACACCTACTATTTTACTACTGAAGAAATAAGTTTCATGTTTAGATTGCTTTCACATTATAAACTTATGATGCAATCTTACAAAATTACTTCATTAATTATTTTATTTTAAATAATTTTTATAGTTAAAACTAAATATTTAATTACTTCATCTAAATTTGTTAATTTTTAAAGGACATATTTTACCAATTGCATATGCTATTGTTGATTCTGAGAATAATGCTTCTTGGGAGTGGTTCTTTGAAAGGTTAAAAGAAGCAATTGGAGTTAGAGAAAGAATGTGTTTTGTATCTGACAGATATCAAGGCATATTAAGGGCTATATCAATAGTGTATCTAGGGGTTCCTCACTGTATGTGTATATGGCATCTTTGGAATAACGTAAAAGACAATTATAGGAGGAATCAACAGTAGTTACGAGAAATATCTTATGCAATGGCCAGAGCATCTACTGTGGAAGAATTTAATCACTACATAAAAGAAGTGAAAAGAATTTATAAGAGAGTGAAGGATTACTTGTTTGATATCGGATATCAGAAATGGGCAAGAGCACATTCTACTGTAAATAGAACAATGATAATGACCTTTAATATTGCCGAGTCAGTAAATTCAGCAATCAAAGAGGAAAGAGATCTTCCGGTAAAAGATTTATTTGAACAAATGCGAATATTGATGATGAATTGGAGTTACACTAACATGAAAGAAGTGTAAGGAACATGTACCAAATTAACTGCAAAATATGAAAAAATTCTTGCTGCAAATTTCAAAAATGCACAACAAATGATGGTAAAATTTATTATTTCTTGTAGAAGTTATTTTACACAATATTTGGTATACATATTGTATTTTTATAGTGATATATATTTTTTTAAATGGGTGAGGCCTTCAACTGATTACTTACATACGATTACACATAAAGAAAGGATCTTTATTGTACGTACTAAAGAGTGAATATGTACATGTAGACAGTTTCAACTAGATGTTGTGCCATGTTCACATGCTTTGGCAGTGCTGAAAAGTAAAGGATTAAAAGGTGAAGATTATTGTTTTATTTACTATACCATTGTAGCAATGAAGAAGACATATAATATCCCAATCCATCCTACGCCAGATGAAACTTCTTGGAAGGTACCCTCAAGTGTTTTGAACGAAATTGTATTGCACCTATAAGGAAATAAAGTGTCAGGAAGACCTCAAAAAAACAAAACAAAGATGTTGAGAAAAAGAAGCAAAGATTTCAAATTCATCATATGGAAGATGTCGAGAAGAGGGTCACAATATAAAAACATGTAGGAATATGCCCATAGGCAAGTAGATACATATTTATGTATTTATGTAAATCGTACAACCGTGGTGGTTGAATATAGATTATCTACCATCAAAGGAGCAGATGTAATTGCTATTGTAAAAATGGAGTTATCATAGAGATTAACCATTAAGTGTTTCCTGGTTCTACTACTGCTTGTTCTTTTGATTAACTTACATACTTGTTTTGTATTCATTTTGATTTTGTTACTATATTGGTTTCTTTAGTGTTTAGTGTAATGAAAGTCAAGTATAAAGTTTATCATTATACATTATTGCATTATCAAATGACAGAAGCATATAATGTTCCAATGTCTTTTGTTTGTTAAGAGTTCCCCAACTGCTGCCAGGTTTTATTGTGTACTGATTTTGGGGGATTCACGCACTTTACACATTGTAATTCATCAGTGAAAGAATTAATCACTAATAAATAAAACTGGAAAGTCTCTATACGTCTCTTAGTCTTGTTTAATAGCCTTATATGTTTGCTGAGTCAGAATAATTGGGAAATGAACATTCCACTGTATTCGACAGAGATATCAAGTCGAGCAATATACTCCTAGGTAGGAACTTCAAACCACAAGTCTCTGACTTTGTCCTGGCTCAAATAATTAGTATTTGTGAAAGCTATGTTAGCACAATCCTTGCTGGTAAATTTGGGTTTATATCACCTGAGTATGGACAAATCATGATAACTGAAACCAAGGGTGAAATCTATAGCTTTGGAGTGGTAATGTTGGAACTGGTGACAGGAAGGGCACCAACAGGACAAGCTGATGTCGAAAGGGACAATCTTATTGGCTGGGTAAAATGGATGGTTGCAAATGGCAAGGAGATTTAAATATTGAATTTCTTTTTTTCTGGTTCAAAATTATGGAAGGATCAAATGATGCGTGTTCTATCCATTGCAAGGTTATGCACCAACGATGAGCCATGAAAGCGGCCAATAATGATCGATATGGTGAAACTATTGAAGGACGCAAAAAATAATTATGCTTGTGGAGGGTGTGATTGAACAACAAACAAATAAACATGAAAAGCTTTCAAGACCAACAAAGGTTAATGAATATTCTTATAGTTCTCTTATGTTATGCAGCTATCTGTATTATAAGTTTATGTAAGTCAGATGTAAGTTGGAAAGAATTATGTTGTTTCCTTGAGTTATAAAAGTTTATGCAATGTGATTTGTAAATCATATGCTTTCATTAGGAAAGACTTTAGTTTTCTTCATCATGCTAACTCCCTTGATTGCTAATCTCAAAATTGAAAACTCAATCAAACACGGAATAACATAATCTCACATTTTATCTTGGGATTGTTATTCCTTATCCCTTAAACTAACTTACGTTCACGATGAATCTAACAATTAATTCATGTCATAAAATTATAAAAATGGATTTCTCATGATCTTTAATTTGTGGGATTAGATTAATTATTTCTTGAAATGGACAAGTAATCTGCTAAAATTAGGCACCTAACTACTACTCCATACTAAATTTCATCGAAATATATGGACATTTTCCCTTGATGTAGAAATAATTGTGACCATTTTGAATAATAAAATGTCCATTGAGATCCACTCCATCCACAGAGGTTACATATGACCATGCAATAGGGAAGTAGTATGACTAGTATATCCGTAAAAGGCACGATGTCTTGCATTCATTAAGTTTTTTCTTGACAACTTCTTTTCGGAGTTCTTTTATTTGATAACATGTCTGCACGTTTTAGTATATGTGTGCGTGTGTGTATCAAGTTGTTACTGGAAGAGAAAGCAGATATAGAGGTGATCTATTAGTAAGTACAAGACCATGCATATTGAAAATGGATGTTATGAATTAATATAACTTAAATTGTTGATGGTATTGTCTTTTTAATGTAATATATTCTATTTTCTCCCCTTTATCACAAAGATCTAAAAGATACCATTCTATTAAAAAACTCTTATTTGTAAAATACGACACCTAATATGGCCAAACTCACATCCTGCATTCTCAGAAAATAAAGAAATCAATGTATCCATCTAAGCTTGCTGGTAACTGACCCCACATTCTCTACTAACATGTGCAATACCAACTAAAAAAGAAGGTTTTCTTGTATTTACATAATCTGAGAATGAAATGGAAATTTTTTTTACCATGGTTTGTGAAACACATATTTTTAGGTATTATAATATGACTATCTGGTAGTTCAACTTACTTTTATGGATTCACCCAGTAGAATATAGTTTAATACACTAAAAAAATGCACACTAAAGTAATAGATTATTGCACTACATCACATAAAGAGATTTAATTTAATATTATATATTCAAAAACTATCAAAAGATTAATATAATTGAAAGTACTATTAGATTCACAAAGATTATAATACACAAAATAAATAGTCACAAAAAGTCTGTAAATAGATTTAAGGAAGATAATTTAATATGTAAAAATGTACAAAACATGATTAGAATAATGAGTATTCAAAAAGGAACAAAGATAAGAAATGCCATTTAGATCCTAAACTTTATATCCTTTCACATCCTCCTTATCTTAAAAAGACATTTTGAGAACTCTGAATCACTTTCATCCTCTTCCAATTGCTTCATACGCCCATATTTTCATAATAAACATACCAATCTATATCGATGTTGACAAACATTAAAATCATCCCTTGGAATCTGAATATTGTGAATGAAATATTCGGTAAATGAGACCAAGAAAATTCCACAATTCTTGTACATAAATTTACAAATGAATATTTATACTTAAACAACGAATTGAACAACCCAATTTAATTATAACTATTAAGATTATACGAGAGACTTACGCAACATATTGAATAGGCAATCCATGAACAAATTGTATGTCCAAAGGCTGAAGAGGTGATTTGTCAGAATAAGGGGGTTGATTGACATTCAAATCTTACTTTTTTCTATGAAAGTCTGTGCTAGAAACAAAGTAAGGAATCAAAATGGCAAAAGGTTCAACAACAGATCGTATTTTCACATTATTCGTTGCACCTCTCATAGAATCATAAACATGAATACTTTTATATTTAAAGAAGAGAATTGTCAAAATTCAATGTCCTTCAACACATAGAGGAATCAAAATATAATCAATTGTATGCCAAGGATCATTACATGACATATAAAATCCAAGAATATAAGCTGCAATCTCATGATCATGATAGAGTACTCCATAATCCATGTTACTATCAATCCAAAAATCATGAAGTGACTTCACCTTGATAGCAAATAAAAAATTAGTCGTTGTGAATCTGACCGGTAATTTGACATCATATTTAGCTCTCTTCCTCAAGTAATATAACACAACATTAATGTGCTGAAAATGAAAAAAAAATACTCT
Source organism: Capsicum annuum (assembly GCF_002878395.1). Classification (NCBI taxonomy): domain Eukaryota; kingdom Viridiplantae; phylum Streptophyta; class Magnoliopsida; order Solanales; family Solanaceae; genus Capsicum; species Capsicum annuum. The sequence continues at coordinate 122,058,772 of NC_061119.1, read as the reverse complement.
AATTTTATACATATAGTGTTCATGTATATCATAGAGAATAGATTAAAAAGTTGATAAAGTGAAGATATCACAATTCAGACACAAGATATATGACAAAACAGGAAAAAAAATCACACATCAGATTGTTTACTTAACTAACATAGTTAATCATAAAATCAATTTAATATATTAACTTACAAATAAGTTAGTTTATAATTATATAAGTGGCTATAAGGTAATTTTGATATGCAAATATATAGATAGGCAACGTACCGTGTCATCTAGAAAACTACCTCCATAATTTAACTTGTGAAATCAATCCTTTGATCTAATAGATATATCCCCAAACAAAAAGGCATTCTTTAGCTCACCTCTTCCCTTACAATATTTATCCTGTTCATTTCTGGAAAAAAAAAGTAAAATTAAAAATTTAAAAACAATGTATACATTATATTGAAGTGTAATTTTTTTTAAAAAAAAAACTTACTTGAATTTTCTTTTCAATGAATATGCATCAACAAACTTTGCAAAATCCTCGCTCAAATCTAAATCAACCTCATTTTCAATATCCATCATAAAAGGATGTTTGAGGGTAAACAACCTTTTGCTATCAAACCTTATTTTACTACACTCAGAAGAATCAAAATCAGTGAGACATGATGAATTTTGACAATTTCCAGAAATCTTTGCTTTCTTTTTAAGATTGGAATGTGATTCTTCTTCTGCATTAGTGAGTTCAAATGAAATCAATTCTGAAGCCACTTTATCTGTCAAAGTCGGATACAGAATAGAAGACTGATCATACGCAATCATGAGTTGAGAATCTGATAACAAATTACAATCACCACTAGAAAATTATGAAAGTCCTACGATAAATAGAACAAAAATATTAAAAAACTAAAATCTGACATATCAATTTAAAATTTAAAAGGGTATAAAGACCTTGAACAGTTGAAGTATCTCCTTCCTTTGACATATGTTCATCTTCAATTGTGCGTTCAAACTTTACAGAAAGAAAAAAATAAATTTTAGGCAACAATAAGATTTAGTAGACAACTGAAAACAATAATATTCACTTTATCATCAATCTTTACTACACTAATGAATAAAAAAAAGGAAATATAATGCAACGCAACAGATCAAATCAACTGTAATTATGTACAAATTTAAAAGTGAAGATAAACTAAATAGAAACTTAACAATGTAATAAAAGCTATACAAATAAAACAAACTTTAACTATTGAATAAATAATCATATACCTTAGAATGTTGAAGTCTTGTAGGATCTGAATCACCCAAAAAAATTTGAAAACCTAAATATTCACTCTGATATTTCTAACAACATTATTAAATTAAGATAATGAATAATTCTTGAGCAACATATAAAAATCAACTACAAATAAATAATATCACATCGTTATAAGTTAATGAACACACATATGAAACATACCTCAATATGAGATTTAATAGTTAAGTGATGAAGAGATGTCTTCACATCTTTCTTGAAAGATTCAAACTCATCGCTAAACTGTTGAAATGATTACATCAGCAATGTGTATGTGTGTGAATATATAAACTAATGTAAATACACTAACAATATATTATGAATTAAATTGAAATGAGTATTGTAAAAAAAAATTAAATCTACCTTGTCAAATTTCGTCCGCAAAACACAATCATTAGAACAATCAACTGCACCTCTTGAATTCAGACAATAATTCATTGAATGATGATTGTTGTTATTTTCATCATGTATACTTGACATTTTCTACAAATCATCAAGAATCAATTTTTTTTTTCAAGAAAGCCCTCTTTTACAAGATATATGATCAGGTAATATATGTTAACACTATATTATATACATATCCCACAAAATAAAATATATACTAGTAAAGTTGATAATCAATATATTTGACTATATACCTTAGCTTTTTTAGCTCCTGTAGGATCAACACCATTCAGCACATTTTAACATCAATTTTTTCTCTTCCATGTTCCTAATAGTTATAATTGATTTAAGATAGCAGACAAGAATAAAACAAAAAATTAGATCCCAAGAAGTAGGGGTGTGCATCGATCGGTTTGGTTCGATTTTATATATTATCGGTTTGGTTTATCGATTTTTAATTTTTAAATATGCTAAACCAATAACCAAACCAATAAGATATTTTTTATCGGTCCTTAACGGTTCGTTTTCGGTTTAACCGATAAGAAAATACTCATAAAATAGAAACAGTAGTAACTAACATGAAAAAAATCGAATCTTAGTTGCAACTAAAAATTCTACATAATGTATTTTAATTTACAAGAATCTTCAAGTTTGAACTAAATATTGTTAAGAGAAATTAAGAGTTTGTATAATTAAAATAATAGGTTTATTAATTGATAGAAATTAAAGAGAAATTATGATAAATATATAATAAGTCATATATATATATATATTCTTATTGGGTTATCGATTTACCCAATAACCCAATAAAAAAAATTAAACAGAACCAATAACCCGATAATTTCTTTTTATGAAACCATTAACAAACAGTTAACCCAATAACCCAATAATAATAAACCAATAATATTTTTATCGGTTTGGTTTATCGTTCGGTTCGATTTTTCCACACCCCTACCAAGAAGTAATAAGTTACAGTTTTGTAATATTAATAAATACAAAACTAATAATACCTCACAATTTGAATTAACATTTAATTGTTGAAGAGATGTTATAACATAGGTCTTGAAACATTTAAACTCATTGCCAAACTATTTAAATGATTAAATCAACATATTAAAAAAATATAAATAAAACATATTAATCTTAATAATAAGCTAGCTCATAACATATTAAAATGTAATGAATAATGTAAATAAGAATATTTACCTTGTCAAATTCAGTCCGCAAAACAAAATCACTAAAAGAAACTGCTGGAACTTTTGACTTCTCACTAGAAATCATCACTGGATGATTGTTATTATAATCATGCTTAGTTGACACTTTCTTCAATGACCCAACAACCGATACTTCTTTGATGTTTTTCAATATAGGCAACTCTTTTGCAAGCTTATATACAAATATTAAATGTTAAAGTAATATAACAAACTATATGTATTACAACAAATAATGCCACTAAAGCAGTAATCAATAACTTTTCAATTTAAATTTAAAATTATTTTCTTCACATTTTTTCATTACCTTACAGACATTCTTATCAGCTTTAACCACTTTCTTGCAAACTTTCTTATTAAGTAATGGAGATTTTTTTTAGGTACAATGAAACTGATATACATTATCAGTCGGCAAGTTAAGTACTCTCAATTCATCAACCGTAGGATAAATGTTTGACCATATCTATAAATATAATAAAAAAAATATCATAAATCTATAAGAAATAAATTAGTAAACTGATTTTTCTCTCATAAAAAGTTTTAAAAAGTATATCAAACTAACGTTGTCATTTGATTTGTTGAATAAAGACTGCTCTAAGAATTTCGTCGATGGCATCTGATGAACCACTTTCCAATTTAAGATTCTTGGTACTCTACGATCCACCCAATATGCAATTTTAGGACTTACACTTGAACAACATTCAAAAACCCATAACTGTAGAGCAAGTGGAAAACCGCCAAATCTATGGAAATATTTCACATGCTACATTTTATCCCTAACAGATTCCAATAAGGCCTTAAAAACAACTATTCCCCATGAAAAATTATGATATTCACCACTTTCAACCAACTCCAAATCACGGTTACATATAGTTGTTCTTCCACTAACGTCAGAAAATAAAAAAGTGTAAATAAAATATAAAATTATAATTTTGACAGCATCATCATCCGACTGAATACTTTCTAATCTTCAAAACAAGAAACCAAATCATCTAACGACACAGTAGAATTATCCCCAAAATAATTACTTCTTAACCTATTTACACCATTAGAATTTCCAACAAACTTATCATCCCCAAAACATTGTAAACCAGTTATAATTTCAAATTCTTTTAATCCAAAACACAAACTTGATTCTTTAATCTTCACACAAAACAAATCATTTCTTTCCTAAACTAACTCCCTTCTCATTAAATTAACAAGCACTTGATTTTGAACATAGATTTTAGGCATGTCAAGAAAATAACCAAAAATAGTTTTCCTAAACATTTTCAATTGCGACTTGCTAAGCTTGTCATTCAACTTACGGACAACATTCACGTTTACGTGGGAACTATAGCGAACGCCATGAAACTGTTTGCTTTTCGAAATGTAAAATTTTCACATCTGCTAAATAGAATTTAATCAACACAGATTTTATTTCAACTAATGTATACAATAAAATTCAAGAAAATCATATAAATACATATGTAAAAACAGAAGTATAAAAGGTTCAAAATTATCTTTAAGATGCGATTTTTAATCACAATTTTCTTCTTTTTTTTTTTTTTCTGCAAATGGGTATCTTTTCCTCCAAACCAACATTTTCTTCTTTATCGTCAACTTTTTCTTCAATAATTTTTCCTTTCCTTTAGTACTTAATTTCTTATCCATAAATCTAACATACATTTTCTTTTTATCAATAATTTTTCTTTTTTTTTATCTTGCATGTGACGAAACACACTTTTGGGAGGAGATTCTACAAAATCAGTATCGCTACACATTATTTTCTTAAAAATAATCTTTTTCACTACTACTAAATAATCAAAAACAAGCTTCATTCATCTATGTAAAGAACCGCAACATTGGAATGCGTGAAAAACTAACAATTGATGAACTTTTCAATTGTAAGATAAAAAATAAAAACTAGTTCATGAAGATCATATTTTTCATGTATTACATATGATTACAACACATATATGAGTAATTAAGACAGAAAATGAAGAATATGGGGAAGAAGTTGAAGAAAATGATGTGTTGTAAATGGAGGTGAAAAAATCATAGAAAGTTCTAGTATAGAAAAATAAAGTGTTAAAACAAATAAAGTAAATGCATTGGATAATTAAAAATATTTAATTTAAAGAGAGATAAAAGTGTAAAATCAATGAGAGATAATAAATTGAGTAATTAAAAATATTTAAAAGAAAGAGAGAGAAAAAAGGCAATTCAGAATAGCCCCAAACGTGTAAATGGACATTAATGCCAATAAATTCAAATGTGGCTACTCTATGCCAATATTTATTATTAGTTACTTTAACATGTCCATAAAAACAGTTTGTATTTGGTAAATACATATCTTATGCAAACGATTCATGTATATTAAACGAAACACATTATACAACTTGAATCATATAGATACAAGTGATACTTATTTGTATCCAAATACAAATAATAAATTTAATATCCATCTACAAATAATATAAAGTGTATTGTTTGATACAAAAGTATGAAATATAAAATATATAATAAAAAGAAGAGAAATATATAATACAAAAAAATGAGAGAGAAAATATAAAATAGAAAAAGGCGAGAGATGTGAAAATATAAAATATAAAAAATAATAAGAGAACGGGAAAAGAAAAAAGCGAGAGATAGAAAGAAAGAAAATCAAGGATAAAATCTATTAATATTTGCTTTGTTAAACTTCTATTTGAAAATGAATCTTTAATTAATTGATAAAAGTGATTAAAGAGGGTTGAAATTATTGTTTCTTTTTTAATGGGTAGAAGATGGCATTCTGTTTTTCAATATCAACTAATATCTAAAAATCGATGTATTTACTAATTTATATATTTTAATAGAAAAAATATTTTCAAATATAGATACAAGTTGCTATTTTACATAATTAATAACTTGTTACTATGTTTGTCTTAGATAAAGGATTGAGTTCCCCCCCCCCCCCCCCCCCCCCCCCCCCCCCTCGCAAAAAAAAAAGAAAAAAAAAATAACATGGTCCAGCCCATTTTAAAATTAATGGCTCAAGTTTGGACCTATTGATATTTTATGGTCTGTCGGCCAAACTAATGTCATTAAATAGCCATGAAGTCATTTTGCCATTTTTAGTGCTGGGCAGTCAGCCATATTTGTCATTTTCACCCTTGGGCCATTTGACCCTTTTCTAAAAAGTTGTTTCAATTTATTTTTTTCTATAATTTTTTTACCTATAAAGTAGTCTTTTTTTTTTATTGTTTAAAAATAATAATTAAAAATAATTATATAAAAATGGTATAATTGTTGTATAGAAATGTACCTAAATACTATACATATACAGAAATTGTATAATTTTATCAAATATATATATGTATAAAATATATATGAAAAATTGAATAGAATGTGTATAGAAATTTATGATTATTGTATAAAATACATATCCGAATAAAAATTGCAGCTCAAGGTTGTGTAGAATATGTATAAAAATTGTATAATTATTTCATAAAATGTATATAGAAACTATATACATACATACATACATACATACATACATACATACATACATACATACATACATTTACATATATATATATATATGGTATAATGCCGTATCAATATGGTTATAGAGATTGTATCGGTATGGTATAATGATTGTATCAATATGGTATAATATATGATATTTTTTGTCTATGATGTGTGTAGTACAAAATGTGAATATAAACTATATCATTATTGTATAAAAATATTTAAATCACTATTGTATTATATTGTATATATGTAGATATGTATTCTATTGTTCCATAATTATACAATTAAAAAATAATTTTTTTAAAATAAAGAGCTGCAAAAAAAGTCTAATCTGAAACCTCAAAACACACCCAATTTCAAACAAAACTCAATCCCAATTGAAGTTGTTGCTGCTATTTGCGTTAATGAGCAAATTAAAAAATTTAATTAGTATTCATGGTTAATTGGATAAGTCAATTGTGGGTGTGTGTTCATGATGATGTTTATTAGAATTAAAAATTAATAGAAAATATTTAAAAAAAAAAAAAAAAGAGGTAGCAACGACCAAAACAAAAAAGGGAATAGGAGTCGACCGCCTACCATTAGCCAATAAAATGACTAGAATTTAAAATTTTGAAACATTACCATTCTTGTGTCATTTACTTAAGGAGAGTGGTCATTTATATCCTCCCCCTCCCCCCCCCCCCCCCCCCCCCCCCCCCCCCCACAAAAAAAAAAAAAAAAACACAAATGGATCCAGCCCATAATACACTTCACCCAATCTCTTTCTCTTCCTCAATACTCTTAGGAGTCGTTTGATATACTGAATGGATAAATAAGGATATCTAATGAAATTATTTTATCTTTTTTTTCCTCATGGAATAGTAATTCCATATTTTAGTATGAGTGACGAAATAAAATAGCCTCGAGATTAAGTATACCTTATATCAAATACGGAATAAAGTTAATTCCAAATTTAATCACAAAATTATTTTTCTTATCTCTTCTACCAAACAACCTGCTAAGACCAAACTTTCCAAATCTCATCTGCTTCAACACAATGCTGCTTCCCTCCGACAACCGTCAGAACTCACGATTTCTTCGCCTTCTCATCTGGATCATTGGAGATCTAATTCCTAGGATATGTTTGTAGCTCCAGCTCACACAAGATCTTTCACTGCACTAAAGTCGGTGCATCCGAATCTTTATCTTGTTCTCTACCCAAGAAGTTTAATGCGCATTTCTAGTCTTTTTAAATAATTTCATTTTTGTATCATTTTTAAAAGCTAATTTCAGCATATGTATAAAATTTGTATCATTGTATAAAAATATATCGTTAATGTGTATTTTTAGAAAATTCATAGAAATAGGTAATTATTTATTAATTTTATAAACTAGATAAATTTTGTTGGACATACTAGATAAATATTGTTGGACACACTATAATAAAAAAGTGGATAAATAAAAATGGATGAAGGAAGTATAAGCCACGTAGCATTATTTTGCCTAAAATATTAAGGAGTTTTACATTATAAAGTAGTCTAATAGAGCTCATTACACAAATAATTTTAATCTTTTCTATGCAAAATTTTATGCTGTGTATAATTGTACATTTGTACTTCCTGTACAATCTATTTGTAAACATTATACACTTAGCATGCATTTATTACAAATTTATTATAACACTAAGGACCCGTTTGGTAGGATGGATTATTTTCATAATTCATGGATTAAATGATGAGATTACTTAGTACATTGTTTGGTAGCAATTTTGAAGATATGTATAACTAATACATGGATTAGTTATACACCCTACATGATATTATAGGTTGTATAACTAATACACCCAACTTGGTGGGATTAGTAATCCATGGATAAATATGTGTCAAGACAAAAATGCCCTCAAATTTCTTTAATTTTTTTTTCTAAATCTTTTCAATTTATTCAATGTGAGTTATTTCTTTTCAATTTATCAAAATAATAATATCCCTCCAAATAATTTTAGTCATAAAAAAACTACTCCATTAACTTAAAAAATAATTATTGGTCACAATCTGAAAATAAATTGCATAATCGCATACAAACTTTAATTTTGTAAATAGGATATCATAAATAAAAATATTTTTTTTCTACTTAGCTTTAACATGCACTCAACGGAACACAAATTTATATCAATAATAATTCTATTGTCTCGTTCAAAAGTTACACGTATCTTCCTCCAACGTAAGAACATCACAAAGTGGAAACAACAAAAAAATGATGAACAAATAAAGAAAAGATAACAAAATATATATATATAAGTGAATGATTGAATCTTAAAATTCCAAAGTAAATAATTAGTTATATTTTTACTTTTTTTTTTATATAAAAAAAAGTTTTGCAAAGAATAGACAAAGTTATAATATGTCAAAGGGTATTTTTGTAAACATACAATATTCTTTTTAAAATATAACAATACATATTGTTTTCAATACATCAAACCAAACACTGCATAAAAAATAATTCAGTATTACTAATCCCTGTATTACTAATTCCTGCACTACTAATCCCAGCATTACTAATACAACCTATTCAGTATTATCTTATACACTCTACCAAACGACCCCTAAGTATACCTATGACTATAAATTAATACGACTAGGTGGGGTAATTATTTTTAAGGCTTAAATCATCGAGATACACTTAAAGTTATCCCAAAAATTTACTTAAACCCCTCAACTAAAGCCTGTACCTATCAGACCCCTAACTCACCCGAATTTTGATCCAATCAGGCCTTTTTTGCCTAATCAACAAAAGGTATAGAGTGTGTGTAACACACTCGTGTGACGTGACAAAAATAAACAATTAAAAAAAACATGTGAAAAAAAAAATTAAAAAGTGTCATGTGGTATTGAGGGCCCTAACTATTATTAAAATTAATTATAAATTTTTTAAAAATAAAAAATAAAAAACTGGTCTCCCCTTGCCTCCCCGCACGCCCCCTCCCCCCTTTGTGAAGCTAAGTGAAGAAAAAAAATGGCAATTATGGAACTCAAACATTGATCTGTTTATCATCAATTGATTTTCGAAGTATGTCAATAAGATGGTCAAAATGGACGTTAGCTGTCTCTTCAATTTTAGCACTAAGGGTTCCTATTGTTAATTTAGTAATCCAAAGTCTAATATCGAAGTTGTCATTGCAGTGGAAAGGATTCCATTGAAATGGGGGCGGGGTGCTTTTCCTTTTTTTTTTTTTTTAAAAAAAATTAAAAATTATTATAAGTAAAAATTATATTAATAAAATAATTTAAGTATAAGGTTTTTAATTAAAAAATAAAATATTATTTTTTTCTTCAATTTACGTGCTCAAGGAGAGTGTAACACACTCTTCTTGCCTAATCGGCATTTTGTGTCTAATAGGTATCAATTTTAAGCAGTTAAGGTACCTGATAGGTACAAACCTTAGTTGGGGGGGCCAAGTAAATTTTTGGGATAACTTTAAGTGTCGATGAATTAAGCCTATTTTTAAAGTTGGTTTATTCTAAACGTTAACTTTCCAAAATTTAAGCTATCTAGTCTAGTTAAAAGACATGATGCAACTGCCTTATGTCCAAATCCATGTAGTACCTTGGGCTTGTAGTTGTCGGCCCTCTTCTCGCAATTACACAACGCTAATCAAATTATGTATCACTAATACTTTTATTTGGGAAGAAACCACTTAACTAAACCAGCATGACTACTATATTTAAAATATATAACTATATTTTTAAAATATTATCAAACTTGACTGTGTTTTGGTTTTTGGGTTCAACAACAAATCTCCTAATATTGTAATCAACAAATTAGTTGGAACTCTCCGTATCTACAATTGTCGTTGCCTCACTAAAATTCAACGTGTGCCTTCAACTCTACTAGTTAATCACATTGTCATAGAAATCAAAACTCTAGATTTTATTAGTAATCAAAACTCTAGATTTTATTAATAATCTACCATTGCCGAAAAATCACCATTGCTATATAAATCAAAACTTCACATTTTGATTATCAATCTTCTTGATGGAGAAGCCTCTGTCTCACCATTGTTGGATAAATCTAAGCTTCAGATTTTATTAGCAATCTACCATGAAATTGTCATTGTCGAAGAAATCATCATTGCCAAAGAAATTGAAGCTTCAGATTTGATTAATAATTTTTCTGATTATTAAATATTTTTTGGTGAATGATTTCTCTCTTTGTTTTTTATAAGCATCGCTATGCAGGTGTATGCCTACACCTAGATATTCCATCAGCATTCCAACGAATACAAATGTTGAGGGTTTCTTCTTCTTTATATGTGCTAGAAAATTTTGGGTTATACTACTTGAATTGTTTTTTCTATTGTATCAGTGTATGCAATAAAATTGAAAAATTGAGTGCTTCATTAACAATCCAAAGAAATGTTGTATTTGAAAATATTTTTGGGTGGTATCATTGTATCTCGTAAAAGTGCTTCATTAACCATCCAAAGAAATATTGTATTTGAAAATATTTTTGGTTGGTATCATTGTATCTAGTAAAATTGAGAAAGTGCATCCAACGGAATTGAGTATTTTGTTAATTCCTCCAAAAAAATATTGTATTCGTTACAGAGTAACTCTCTCTAAAATTACTATATCTAGCAAAACTAAGAAAATGTTGATATTACTAGATTGAACGAATAGATACACTGTATCTAACTAAATTGAGTAAATAGATACAACAAAATTGAGTGAATAGATACAATGAAATTGCAGCATTAGTGATACATCATGAATTTCAAAAGATTGTAATAACGATACACTATGAATTTCAGAATTTTTGTCACGTATCATAATGATCAAAAGTATCCTGATGTATGGTAATTTAGCAACAAAGTGACGCTACTTGTGAAAATTTCCCTTTATTCGGGACTTATACATAAATTCTTGGGCATTAAAAAATATTATGGGATACTTATCAATATGTATAGTTAAGCCAATTAGTTAACAATATATGTATAGACGTGTTCGAAGTATTCTCAATATAAACACTACTGATAATGTATATTATATGTATAAGTATGTATATTATATGCATATTTAATAGAAAATACATAATTTATACAATGTGTACATATTTTGAAAACCAGATCACCAAAAGACACTGGACTATACTTTTTCCAAATATTAATAGGTTGTTGGTTGCACCTTCTTTTGTTATCTACCCACTTATTATCGATATTCTAATTTTAGCAAATACCCAATTTCTGATCGAATGTATATCAATAGTTTATTTGTTCAAACATTTAATAGCAAATATTTTTATTCAATCCCCTATGAAAAGTGCTTTCATAATAGCCTCAAATCAGGTACTTTGGAAAGTGCTTTTGAAAAAGTATCTTTGATGAAAAGCAGTTTATGTTTGGATTTTAAAAAGAAAATACTTTTGAATAACAATTTGTGTTAAACCAAGCTTTTAAAAGGTGTTTCTAATAGCCCGTTTGGCCAATTTTTTTTTCTCCAAAAGTGCTTATGTTTCCTAAAAACTTTTTTTGTTTTTTTTTAAATGAAGTGTATGACCAAGCTTTTGAGAGAAAATAAGTGTTTTTAGGGAGAAGCAGAAGCAATTTTTCATAAGTTAAAAAAAATCTTTTTTCCAAAAAACACTTTTGAGCAAAATACACTTAAAACACTTTTATAAAGCTTGACAAAACATCAATTGCTGCTCAAAACTATTTTTTGAATTTATTAGCCAAACATGAACTGCTTCTCACTAAAAGAGCTATACATATATTTTCTCCAAAGATCTTTTCAAATAAGTACTTTTGGGGGATTTTTTTTTTGGCTTCTGAAAAACAATTTCTATTACTCCCCCAAAATACTTATTTTCTCTCAAAAAATTTGGCCAAACACCTCATTTTTAAATAAGTAATTTTTTATAAAAATAATCTGACCTCTCAAAAGCTCAACCAAGATACTACTCTTTGAATCTCACCTTCTCTTGCTTTAGATTTCTCCTTCTTTTCTTCATCTTCTGTCATTAAATCACTAGAAATCACTAGACATAGGAGTGACAAATTGGTGGGTTGTCAAATTTGGGAGAATCAAATTATTTATTGAATCCAAATTCAACCTGCTCAAAATTTGTTTGGGTCATGATAAGATAGACAAAGGCTCATGATTCAGTTGTCCAATAAAACCCAACCTCTCTCCTCTATTATCCAATCTGTCCAACAAAACCCAACCTCTCTGCTCTCTTTTGATTCAGTTAACACTGTTAAACGTTTGTCATTTCAAAATTATTTAAGGTGCAGTGTTTTGATTAATTACTCCATACAATATTTAACAGTGGAGAATAATATAAACATAACATGAAAATAAAAAAGAATTTCGTGAAATAAAGTAGTCAAAATATCTTAGCAATTTTACAAGTAAAAAATGGATTAACTGTTTAAGGTCCAAGGTATAAAGATCTCATAAAGTAAGATGATACTTTGATCAAAATATTTTTTTTTGTTGTTTTCGACTATAATAAAAGTACTTCAACCTAGTCCACATGAATAATAAGTTTCTAAGAATTCTTTCTCTTATTAAATATTACAGATGTACAATATTTAGGACAAACAGAGTAGATATATGAAGCTCAAACAGAATATTATGTCAAAGTTGAAGTTTAACATATCTGATGGAACGACTTATAAACAATATCATAATAAAACCAAATCAAACACAAACTTCTAAATATCATACGTGAAAGAAAATTCGAAATAAAAGTTAGGTGAGATAAACTAAACCATTCAAATGTTTAGGTTGGATTACATTTTGACCCGGTGAGTTACACTATTTTAACCTATTTTGATCTAATTATTAATGAGTCCTTTCGGATACAACCTATTGGGTCAACTGAAAAAAATCATGACTCAATTTATTAAAATGGCGACCGATTGGGTAGGCTGCATGATTTTAGGTTTATTTTAACCCGTAACTACACATTAGCATAAAATCCACACCATCTTCCTCCATATGTTATTTTGTTATTTAGTTTTATTCGAATTACACTATTATTCTACAGCTATTTGGGTGAGTATTTTCTTTTCAATCATCACTACTAGCTTGCTAAGGGCAAATTATGAAAATTATTAGGTATATATTGGTGTAATCATACTAAATTTGTTGTACTATATTGGGTAAAATAGTTTCAGCAAGTGTGAGCCATCTCAGGTCAGGTAGGACTTGAGTCGACCAATGAAGATGTTAACTAATGTAAGATACCAAGATAGAAGAACATTCTTCGGGTAAGATAAAAAAATGGCATGAAACTGCCAGTGATGGCGACCGCTCATGAAAGGACAAAAAAGAGATCAATGTGTGTTAGAGTGCTCAGGTGCGCAGACGATCCCAAACGGATCTATACCAAACACACGATATTAGGCTGACAACCTCCAACTGTTCATTGGTAAGTAGAGCTTGGTCATTGGCCGTTGTACTGTAGGGTTCGAGTAACACTCTCCTATTGATCCTAACTCGTCCTTGTACTCTATAAATAGGCACTCCCTCCCCATTATAAAGGTATTTGTTTTCCTCATCTCTATCAATAAGTAATAACATTTCTTTTAGCTTTTCCCTAAAGTTTTCTTTATTGTTTTTGGTTGTTGTGCTTGTTGTTTAAGATAACATCAACTCTGGTCAAAGCTTACTTCTGACTAAGAAACCTTACTCCGCGTTGTTGTTTTGAATTTGTTCTCAAGTTCTACTTTGTTTGTAGATTATATTATTTATGTTATTTATTTATTTATTATCTTGCAAACTCTCGCCACTAACTTGATGTTAAGCTGTAATGCGTGTTCTTGACCAACCATAAAATTCAACTATCACACATAAAAGTTCAACTATCACAAATCGATAGTAAATACTTTGGCACCCACTGTGGGGCAATAAAAACTGTATGGGTTTGATATCTTTCTTTATGCTAGTTCTTTTGGTGTTTTATTTTATAGGAAAATAAGTTATGGCCAACAATGAAGCCGATTACGTGGAGGATCATTCTCTTCAAGAGATTCCATGGACTCAGTTGATAGATCTTATACGCTCAAGAAAAAAAATGGCCCCTGAAGATGAAGAATTGCCTCTCATCATAAACACAAGGAACGTGAACATCCAAAGAAAAAAAAAGCCCACTGATCCCATTAGCGATGAGGTAGAAGTAAGTGGCATGTAAGTATTGCAGGAACTCTTGAAGGATTTTGATGCATCACATAAGGAGCTAATGGCCTAGATGGATGCGTATGACAAAAGAATGGATGAACTTCAAGAAGGCATGGCTTAGGTGATCCCAGTCGCTTTAAGAAGAAACGAGCGAGAAGACCCAAATGATCAAGAGCACAAAGATAGGATAAAGGGAGTGACACCATTAGATGATGAAACTAAACATAGTGATAAAGTCTTGTCAGCAGCCATGCTGGAGTTGTTGAGGAAGGAAATAAAAGTGCATTACTCTAAGCTCCAGTCTCGGATGAACCACATATTGAGGGCCCCGATGATGGTAAAGAGGCCTAATACTAAGGGTTATAAAAAGGTGACTTACACAACTGGTGTAGTAACGAGGCCTATCCCAAAGAGGTTCAATATGCTGGATATCTCGAAGTATGATAGGAACTCAGGCCCTGTAATGACCATTTAGGTTATTTCTCGTGATCTCACTTATTTTTGCTATTAGAAATTTTCCATAGCTGTCCCAAGTTATTTATTACTTATAGAATTGATAGTTTGGTTATCAGGCAGTTTTTTTGATTTTTAGAATGATTTCCCTATTTAGAAGTCTTTACTGGTTCTAAATGGCCACTGAGAAAAAAATTTAGTAAAATGATATTGGATGCAAATTTTGACTATGCTAGAAGCTCTGAAATATCAATTTTAGGTTGGGTAGACCTTTGGCTCGGGTTTCGCTGCACCCGAACTTATTTCGACCTATTGGTTGAAAAGTTGATAACTTGGAAATTTGAGAATACTTGGTCGAAACAACTTTGGATAAAAATACAAATTTGGCAACACATTTAGAATGTCAAAATTAGTGTGGTTGGATATTTTATTTGCTTATATTGGATTCTGGATGTATCTCAAGGCATGGCTGAAACTTGGAATCAAATTCCAAGTTTCAGCTATCATTTAGTGCAGAAAAGGTACTGTAAATATAGAGGCTTTATAGAAATCGTAATGCCGTGATTGTAGCTAACGTGGGTGCATGATCTCCCCAGCTGACGACCTGGGAAAGGCTATTTAAATACGTTTTTTGGTCAAGAATTGGTCATTTTTGCTATGCCTTGAGTTCCATAAACCCTAATAGAGTGTGTAGCCCTTAAATTAAGTCTTGGATGTTGATTGGGAGATTGAATAACTTGCATAATCATGATTAACGTCGAATATAAGGTATGAATCCTTTAATTTTAGCATCGAATTCTTGATCATTTGACCCAAAATCCCAAATGGCTTGAGGCTTGATGTTAGACCAACTATGATTGAGTGTCACCAATTTCTTGAGGGTTATAACTCCCTAATAGTGTTTGAATAATGAGTTGGTCTCGAAAACTCATTTTCTGTATGTGGGACCCACTTGGATTTTTTTGGTGTCATTTTGGACCCGATGTACAATGGTGAAATAAGGGTGTTGATATTCTCGTAATAACACATGGATTATGTTTTTGATAGGTTAGATCCTTGAAGAAGCTTTGAGGAAAGGAAAAGCAAAAATTATTGGTTCGTGAGCTGCATTTGGATTTGAGGTAGGTTAGGCTTACTTTTGTTAGATTAATCTTTATTATAGTATGACTTTAATATCTTATTGAGATTGGAAAGGGTTTTAGTTGTTGGAATGATAGTGGTAATGTTTGGGATTAGTTGAACTACTTAGGCTATTGAACTCATAAAGTGCGATACTTGACTTATAGTCTAGAACCTTGGTTATTTAGATTTATTATCTCATGAATAATATGAGGATGCTTTAGTCACTCTAGTTAGATGGGAATGACCTTGTTCACTCATCTTAAAAGTAAGTTGACCTAGATATGCATAGTTGTGAAATTAGACTTAGATGCTTTGGATGGCTTAAGAGTAATACTTAAGGAAGAATTGTCCTATAGAACTAGTGTGGATTGCTAAACCTTTAAGTCATGATTTAAATAGCTTTTTCAAGTTTCGGGTAGAAGTTAGACTTGAATATATAACTTGGGATATTAGAAGCGAAACTTGACCCACCTTAAACTTGAACTATGTAGCTTCATTAGTGACCTAGATACTTGTTAAATGCCTAGAATATGCTTTTGTTAATATGATGACCAAACCCGGTAAATGGTTTATTCATGATGTTTATTTTGGAAATAACGTGCATACTTGATGGTTACCTTATTGTCACCACTTGGATAGCAATGGAAAGTTTTGTAAATTGAACCTATAACCATGCTATCACTTAACTAATGGGCTAGTTTACTATGTGAGCCTTGGATTAGGTCATTACTCATATCATGTTCAAGCCTAGTAAATAAGTATATGTTTGTGCCAAAGAATGCCTTTTATGTTAGTAATGTGATTCATGCCAAATAAGAGAGATTATAGGAAGTATACCATCGCTTGTAATTGACCATGCTAATAATCATGTCAAGCCCGCTATTGTATTGAGTATTCATACCATATGGATATACATGTTCATGCACTTACTATTCTAATGTATTGATAATAAATAGTGAGGTACCATGATACGTCTTTCTCTATTTTTCTTACACTTTATTATTTGTGGGGCTTGTACTTGTTATTGATTTAACTACACATTTATATATATATATATTGATGTAATGATGAATATTGATGATATGATGATGCCCGATGAATCTGAAGGATATATTGATGTTATAATGATGCCCGATACATCTGAAGGATATATTGATATTATGATAATGCCTGGTATATTCGAAGGATATATTAATGATATTATGATGCCTGATATATTTAGAGGATATATTGATATTTTAATGATTCCTGATACTTACTCGAGGCTATCGGGTGATAGGCATCAGCAAGGTTGTGATAATTTTTAGGCATAGTGTACCTAATCTCAGGCGAGTATGGGTCAGTTGGCTTCTTCATGTCCTTTGTGTCAGATTTATGGTCTTCTTCATTGGAGTTATTATGATCAAGAAAGGGACAAGTATTTTAAATGTGGCTAGCCAAGCCATATGCTCAAGAATTATTTAGTTGGTAAGAGAGCTTTGGGATCGATCAAAGCTTCGGTTGATTTATCTTCTTCCCCTGTACCTAGTGGTGTAGCCTTGGTGTTTGCTCCTACTTTTGGTATCGGAACTGGTCGAAATAGGTTGTATGCTCTTGCATCTCAACAAGAATTTGAGGCATCACCTGATATCGTTACTGGTATGTTGCAACTCTTTTCTCATGATGTGTATTTTTATCTTGATTTGGGGTCCACTCTTTCTTATGTGACCCCATATGTGGCTGTATGTATTAGTTTTGATCTTGAGGTTGTTTCAAATCCTTTTTTGTTTCTACCCTAATAAGTTACTCGGGTATTGCTAAGAGAGTTTATAGGGTGTGTGTGGTATCTATTGGTGATAGAAGGACTTTGGTGGATTTATTTGAAATTGATATGGTGGATTTTGATGTTATTCTGGGGATAGATTGTCTACACTCTTGTTATGAGTCCTTAGATTATCAGACCCATAAGGTTGTCTTTAAGTTTCCTAGTGAACTAGTTATAGAGCGGGAGAGTGGTTACCTAGCTCCTTGGGGTAGGTTTATTTCCTATCTTACAGTTCAGAGGTTAATCTCTAAAGTTTGTCTTTATCACTTGGTCCAGGTTAAAGATTTAAACTCGGAAGGACTTTTTTTTATTTGGTTCCGATGGTAAATGAGTTCCTGAGGTCTTTTCAGATGATCTTCTTGGTGTTCCTCCATATTGGGAAATAGAGTTTGGTATTGATTTGGTTTTGGACACTCATCCAATATCTATTCCTTTTTATAGAATGGCTCCAGCTGAGTTAAGAAAACTCAAGAAGCAATTTAAGAATCTTTGAGATAAAGGGTTTATTTGTCCTAATGTATCTATATGGGGTGCACCGGTGTTGTTCATGCATAAGAAGGATGGTTTCTTTCAAATGTGCATCGATTATCGATAGTTGAATAAGGTAACGATCAAGGACAAGTATCCTCTCCCAAAGATAGATGACTTGTTTGATCAGTTGCAAGGTACCAAGTTCTTTTTTAAGATATATCTTCGGTGTGGGTATCAAGCTTAAAATTAGGGAGGGGGATATCCCTAAGAGGGTTTTTCATACTCGGTAAAATCACTTTGAATTTTAGTGATGTTATTCAGTTTGAATAATTCCCTGGCGACATTTATGAACTTGATGAGCACGGTTTTCAGCCAGTTCTTGGATCTCTTCATCATTGTGTTTATTGATGAAATTCTGGTTATTTCAAAAAGTAAGGTGGATCATTCTAATCACCTCCATATGGTATTGCAGACCTTAAAGGAACAACGGTTGTATACCAAGTTCTCCAAGTGTGAGTTTTGGTTGAATGTTGTGTCTTTTCTTAGTCATGTTATTTCTGATGAGGGGATCATAGTGGATCCGCAAAAGGTAGATGTGGTTAAAAGGTGGCCTAGACCCACTACTCCAGCTAATATTCTGAGCTTCTAGGGTTTGGCTGGATATTATCAGTGGTTTATGGAGAGATTTTTGATGATATCTGCTCCTTTGACTAAGTTGACTCAGAAAAAATAAAGTTTTCTTGGTCGGATGCTTGTGACGAAAGTTTTAATAAGTTAAAAGATAAGTTAACTTTGGCTTCAGTTTTGACATTGCCTGAGGGCAGTAAGGGGTTTGTAGTTTATTGTGATGTATCTAGGGTGGGACTTAGTTGTGTTTTGATGCAGCATGGAAAGGTGATTGCCTATGCTTCCAGACAGTTGAAGGTACATGTGAGGAACTATCCTACTCATGATTTGAAGTTATTGTTGGTGGTTTTTTCTTTGAAAATATGAAGGTATTATTTGTATGGGGTGCACGTAGACATATTTTTTGATCAAAAGAGTCTATAGTATGTGTTCACTCAGAAGGAGCTAAATCTTAGGCAAAGAAGATGGTTGGAGCTTCTCAAAGACTATGACATAAGTCTTCACTATCAACCAGGTAAGACTAACATGGTTGTTGATGCTCTTAGTAGGTTATCCATGCAGAGTTTGGCTCATGTGGAGGAAGCAAAGTGGGAAATTGGTGAAAGATATTCACTGATTGGCAAATTGTAAAGTTCGTCTTTTGGACTCTAATGATGGTGGGGTGATGGTACAAGAAGTGGTTTGGTCGTCTCTTGGTTCAGAGATTAAGGAGAAGCAAGTTCTAGATCCTTTCTTGATGAAAATCAAGATTGATGTTGGTGGGCACAAGGTAATAGTATTTGAGATCAGTAGTGATGGTACTTTATGGTACTAAGAGAGGTTATGCATTCCAGATATGGACGAGTTGGAATAAAGGATCTTGGCAAAGGTGCATGAATCATACTATGTGTTACATCCCGGCTTGACGAAGATGTATCATGATCTCAAAGAGATATATTAGAAGAATGGTATGAAAAAAGATGTGGCTAATTTTGCGTCCAAGTTCTTGGTGTGTCAACAAGTTAAAGTTGAGCACATGAGAGCTGGTAGGTTGTATCAAGAGATCATTTTTACTGAATGGAAATGAGAAGTAATCAATATGGATTTCATTATCGGTTTTCCTCGTTCTCGGAAGCAATATGATTTGATTTGGGTTATTGTGTATAGGATGGCAAAATCTACTCACTTCTTGCCAGTGAGGACTACCTTTTGAGTGGAGGATTGTTAAAGTTATATCTTCAGGAGATTGTGAAGTTGCATGGGTTACCTATTTCAATTATCTCTGATTGTGGTATGCAATTTTCATCTCATTTATGGCGGTCTTTTTAGAAGGGATTGGGTACTAAGGTGAGTCTAAGTACTGCTTTTCATCCTCAGATAGATGGTCAAGCAAAAAGGACTATTCGGATATTGGAGGATATGCTTTGGGCATGTGTGGTTGATTATGGTGACAGTTCAGTTGAGCATATACCTTTGGTAGAGTTTGCTTACAACAATAGCTATAATTCTAGTATTGGTATGGTCCCTTTTGAGACATTGTATAGTAGGAGGTATAGATCTCCTATTGGTTGGTTTGAGCTTGGTGAGGTAGATATTTTTGGTCTGGATTTGGTTTATCAGGCTATGAAAAAGGTGAAGGTGATTCAGAATAGACTTAAGGCTGCCCAAAGTTGCCAAAAGTCCTATGCAGATATAAGGCGTAGAGACTTGGAGTTTGAGGTTAGGGATAAGGTGTTCCTCAAGGTATCTCCCATGAAGGGAGTAATGTGGTTTGGCAAAAAGGGAAAGCTCAGTCCCCGATATATTGGTCCATATATGGTTTTGTGAAGGGTTGGTAATGTGGCTTATGAATTGGAGTTTCCTTCTAGTTTGGACTTCATTCATCTGGTATTTCATGTCTCTATGTTGAGGAAGTTTATTGATAAACCTTCTTCGATTGTTCCTTTAGAGGGGTTGGGTATCTCAGACTCTCTGTCTTATAAAAAGCTCTCGATTGAGATCTTGGATAGGCAGGTTTGTTGGTTTCAAACCAAGGATGTGGCTTCGGTTAAGGTTTTATGAAGGAACCATAAGGTGGAGGAAGCTACATGGGAAGCGGAGGAGGACATGAAGTCTAAGTATCTGCATTTATTTTCTGCTTCTAAGATTCATGCGGAAGATATGTGTCTTCAACACATCTTTATTTTCTGAGTTTATTAAAGGAAAGATTAATATCTTTGCCTCTTTGTTTTTAAACTTTGTTAAATATTGGAAATATATTTGGTAATGCAAATGACTAGTGTATGTGATTACCCCTATCTTGTACGTATTTGGGGATGAATGTTCCTATTGGGGGAGACTTAAACACCCTGGTTTCTAGACCTTAGAAAATTTCCTTGATTTTTTGGTTTCTGGGCAAGATACAACTTAGGGGAAAGAGTCATACACTTGGGTATGAGTAGTATGGTCCAATCGTATGCTGACCAGTATTGGTTGGTGGGATGGATTTGGTTACTGGAATTTGTACGACTTGGTGGTACGAGTTGTACTGGTGGATACGGGTTATTTGGTTCCTTTACTTAACCTTATACTTGGTAACTTAAGGTGGATCCAAGTATGAGTAGCTCACTATGAGCTGTAGGCCAGGGTACAAGTCGTACCCAAGACTCGTATAGTGGTCACTGTTCAAACCTTCTAGGTTCTATTCTGCCAAGGGTACGGTTTATGGGTACTAGTCGTATAGTTGAATACGACTTGGGTTTAGGTATGTCTTACCTTGGACAGTGTTAGGTCTAAGGGATAAAGCCTAGGGTAAGAGAGGTAGGTAACACTTGTACAGGATAGGTACGATTCATAAGGGTCAATCGTACCGTATGACGAGAATTTAATGTAGTTTAAGTGGGGGCAATCTGGATATTTTCCCATTTAACCTAGTAAAATCGAAAAACTTATATTGCAATTAGAAGGTTATTTGACCTATTATTTTATTCGTAAATAATTGGAAAACACTCTTATATCTTCTCTAGAGTTCTTGAGAAAAGGAAACTAGGGTTTCACCTTAAGGAGTAAATTGGGGTTTATCTTGGTAATTCTTTCTATCATCATCTTTGTTTACGGTATGTTCTCTTCTCTTATTATTATTTCCAACTAAAGTCATGGTTTTATACAATGTTTTTATGATTTTGGGTTTTCAAACATGACTTATGGGTTTTGGTTATAAATGATTGATTATGGTTTTCCCATGTTTTAATTATGCTTTTATATGCATTAATGGCGGTTTTGGATAATTGGTTGCATGGTAATGGTTATTTGGTTATGGACTTTGGTTTTGGAAATACTATGCCCTCGATGTGTTTGATAAAATGCCGATAACAATGTTTTCACTATAATATTGGTTTTTCAATGGAACTTATGCATGGTTTAAACTTGGTAATGGAACCCTAAATGATATAAATGGTTTAAATGGTTTTGAATGGATTGGAAAGGCCTTGGTGTCCATGGTTTTGGTTAATTAGAAATCATGTGGGGTACATAGAAATCCCTTAAGGATTGGCTAAGGACAATACTTGCAAGTTATTGTTGGTATGCTGATACCACTATTAATATCCTTGGTTAATAATAATGGCATAATGGTTTGGTTGGAAAATAGTTTTAATTGGGTTTAAAAGAGGGATATGTAAAAAACCGTGGAAGGTGGAGGTACTGGGGGATTTAAACTGGAAACTCATATTTGCCGATGTGAGGTTTGGTCTTAGCGACCGTGTGCATGATGTCATACTTTATATTTTGGGGGATGTACTAGTCATCCCAGGTTTTCTTCCCTTGCCATGCGGCTTCACACAATGGGGCCCTTTCAGTAGGAGGAGCTGAACCTATATAGCCCTGGGTGGTTTAGGACGGCAAAGCTACACAACCTAGGTAAAGGTTTTAGGGGTATGCTAAACCCGGTCCCCTTTCCCTGCATGGTTATATATATATATATGTATGGTTTTGCACATATGGATGGTTTTTACTTTTATAAATAACATTATTTTATCCTTATCTTGAGTTTATGCTAGCGTTCACCCGCTAACCCGTCTTCAGGCACTGTATCCTCATGCGATACAAGAACCGGACGTTCTACTCCTCCTATTTAGATATTCGAACTTCGGGGTCAATATTTGGATTGAAGTAGTGAGCTTTCATCTATTTGGAATGCTCCATTTCATGGATTTCCCTACTTTGGATTACTTATGGATTCTAGTTTTGGCTTTGTTAGGGGCATGTCCCAACTAGATAGTTGTATTATTTTGGTTAGAGGATTTTGTGTACTACTACGGGTTGGAATGGGTGTGATCGGTATTGGTGCTAGCCTTATTATTGGCATTAGTATTAGGGTTGACCTCATTGGACAAAATTTCTCACTGTTCCATCAGATTTCATTTTGGAATTAGTCATTTTATGTCATGGAACTTATTTAGTTATGATTGGATCTATGGTTTGGTTTGGCTTGGTATGGTTGGACTGTTGGTATGGGTCGGTCGGACTTGGTTGGGTCGGTGTCGGCAATAAACCTAACCCAGAGTCTGTAATTTGGATAGTTCAGTATGTTGTTATATGTTCGAAATTCAGCAACTTAGATCATGTGGCTGAAGGTTGGGTTGGGTAACAGGGGTGGTCTCCAGTCGTACTTGGGACGCCAATTACGATAAGGCCCCATGTCGATTTGTGTCATAATTAATCAAAAAAGAACACTAGGCTTGTGTTCCCCATGCCTTATAACTCTGCAGGCTTCTCGTGCTCAATCCAACTATTAAACTGCTGTGCATGTAGAATCTGGCAAGTTATGTATCACCAATAGTCTCTCGACACACTTTGGTGAATTTTGCTCATCCCCTCTTGATCTTAGAGTTTCGCCTTACTAACCCTTGCCTTGGACCCTCATTTCAACTATCTCCTCTCCATCTCAAGTTGATAAGATGCAAATAATTATCTTAAGTAGATAGTGATGATTAGCTTAGATAGATAATTAACTACAAATCACTGTTGTGATCTCTTTTTCCCAATCTCTACCTTTCTTTCGGGTTCGTAGTGAATACATGTGGGGTCTTAACATTTGCAACCATTAAGAAATAAATAAGTGCAATGAAAACCACAATACATGCTACCACAATAATCTAGAAGGATTGGACACGTCCCCTACTTCATTAATCTACTAGGGTTCCCACAATCCTAGATAAGAGAATTAGCTGCTCATCACTGAGAAACAATCAATGGAATTCACATGTGAAAGCCTTAAATCAATATCACAATGATTAACGAATAAAAACCAAAGTCTAGAATTGAATAATCAACCAAAGTCAAGAACAAAACAATCCCAAGATCAAAATCAAATCCTGGAATCAAATATATGTTTGTAAGTATTAAGAGTGCGTAACCTAACTAAAAAACATAAAAGGGTATTTATAGAGTACATGGAAACCCTAGGAAACCAATTCAAAAAAAAGAAGGAAAATTGGAGTCGGTGGCCACCTATTGAGCCACTTATGAGCCATAGGTGGAACCTACGGAACCGTAGGTGGTCCCACGTAGGTTCTAGGATCCTCAAACTCCCAAAAAACTTCTTTGGACTTCAACTTCTGAGACAACTTCTGCACCTTCGGACCATAGGTGGCACCTACGGGTCGTAGGTACCCTCCGTAGGTAGTAGGCTCCTTTTTTAACTTCTTAATCTCTGTTTCTCATCTTCTCCAACACTTACTCTATTACCTACGCCTAGTAAGTAGTACCTATGGGCCTTAGGCGCACATGTAGGTGGTCCAAAATTTAAAATTTCACTCCTTTTCTCTAGATTAGCTCCAAAACCTAATTTCCGCAAAACACAACATAAATCATATCATATCTAATAAAAAGACCAAAGGAACTTGTATATTTTCATCGTTTTAAGAATTTAAAGTGCTATGAAACCATATCATATCAACACTCTCAACTTAGAATTTGCATGTCCTCAGGCGATACAATATAACTAAATAAAACAACGATGCTTAACTAGGAGAAACCTAAGCTATCTATGACAGTCAATCATCAATATTAAGATCAAGGACATTACCCCCTCCTATTTAAACACTTCAAAACCATATGTGTGTATCTATAAAGCAAAACAATGTGACACAAGGGAATCAAGATATAACATTACATTAGCAATAAATAACCATGCATATGTACAAGTTACATTACCCAAAAAAGTAAGCAGCTAGCAACACAACCTAAGTGCCCTCACATAAAAGAATTCCCAATCACTCATATGAAATCATGAATGTTAATGTAGGGATGATAAAGAGATACTCACACTCACAAGGAAGTTCCAATCAATGTGCCTCGAATACTATAGGCTTGCCTTTATTTTCTTTATCTTAGTTTTCAGATAGTCGAGTTAGGATCACTGTAGGGCTTTATTCGGCTTGTAATGTAGGCTTGAGTGCTGATATGGTACATAAGGACATTTTTAGTGACTAAGTCTCCTTGGCATTACACTTACGTTGGGTGTCCACTACTCAACTAATTTCTTTTATTCCACCCTTATTTCTCTTTTTTTTTTATTATTTAATTGGATATTCAGGTTGGGTGTGTTTTCTATTATTCTTTTTTTTTTTCAAAATTTTCTTTTCTTTTCTTTTTCTTTTGCTATCACACCCGGCCCTACTTTATTTTCTCCTATTTTACACTTCTTCATACCCACTTCAAATTATGCACCCCTATGATAGCCACCCTCAACTTAGGGGATTTTTCTGAGTTGAGGTACCCGATGTCCAAGAGGACCAAGGCCAAAATAGGTTCATTGTAGCACAAATGGGGAGGTGAAGGGTGAAATAAAAAAATAGGCTATAAGGCTCAAAATAGGGGTCAAGGGATACTTAGTCACATTCAGGAGGTCATTTAGGCTAAAAGTTGACTAATACAAAAAATAACATATAATCCTTTCCTAACCAACCATCCTAAAACTTAAGTAAGACTAACAGGGTAAGTTCTGAATTTAATACACAAAGTGAAAAAAGTAGTATCTCAGACACACATAGCACAGAGTTGCATCATAAACTACTACCTATCAGGTTCATGCACAAGTTAGCTATGATTATTATGTCCACACTTCTAATATCATAACGAGATTCGCAATGGTTACACATATATACACATCATATAGTTCAAAAAAAATATTTGGAGGGGTATCATTTTTCTCAAAAATAAAAAATAGTGTACATCAACTGCCCTAGATACTCAAAAATCTGCTAATTACACAAAAACACAACACCATATAAAACAAAACACAATACGACACAAAATTACCCTAGACATGTCGGTTTTAAAATCATACCACTAGAAAAATAAGTCCAATAACAAAAACTTGCGGTGGCTATGGTATATACCACCCCAACTAAAAACTATGCACTATCCTCAATACGTGTAAATAATGTAAAGTAAAGGAATGAGGACATACCTGGGATGCACCAGGCATACGTGTCATAACATAGGTGAAAAAATACCCAAAATACCTTGGGTAGACTCCGAAGAAGTGCCCCATTTACCATTACAGCACGACTTAGTTTCCTTGGCTACTCAAACTTTGCTAAGGCTAACCTTATTAGCTACCTTTACATCCTTAAGATTTCCAAAATATTGCTCGACATGCTGCCTATTTACTTTGAATGGGGGTTCACATTATCTCTTTATATCTAAAGCACCATGAGGGAATACCCTAACCATGGTGAATAGTCCATACCACCTAGACTTCAGCTTGCCGAAAACAAGCGAAGTCTTGAATTATACAACAACTAATTCACTGGGCTTAAAAATTCTTCTCAATTTTCTTGTCATGATAAAGCATCATTAATTCTTTGTATATAGTAGAACCCTTATAATAAAGGAGTTGGAATTCATAAAAATCATTCACCTTGCTCAATCTCAACTTGGCTGCATTATGCCACTCAAAATTCAGCTTTTCAATGCCCATAATGTCTTATGCTCAAGTTCAACCAACAAGTGGCATGCCTTTTCACACAAAAAATAGCATGGTGAGGAAACTATGTGGGTCTTAAAATTTGTTTCATAGGCCTACAAGGTACCATCTAACTTTCTTGGCCAATTAGTCCTGTTGGCATTCATAGTCTTCGGCAATATGGACTTGATCTCTCAATTAAAGATCTCAACTTGCCCGTTTGTTTGTGGATGATAAGATGTTGACAACTTATATTTTTCACCATATTTATCAAGAATATCCTTAAATAGATGATTACATAAGGGATACCCACTATCACTAATAATCACACGTGGTGTGCCAAACTAAGAAAAAATTCTTTTCTTCAGAAATGCGGTGATACTTCTACTTGCATTGTTTAGAAGTGCAAATGCCTCTACCTATTTCAAAACATAGTCAACCGCTACCAAAATATACTTCATGACATAGGAGCTCACAAATGAACCCATTAAATCTATCCCCCATACATCAAATAACTCTAGCTCTAAGATAGGTGTCATGGGGAGTTCATGGCATCGCAAAATATTGCCTTGACTTTGACACTGGTCATAGGCTTGAAAGAAAAAATGAGCATCCTTAGAAATCATAGTACAGTAAAACCCATACTGCAGAATTTTATGGGTTGTGTGAGTGCCACTATGATGACCCCCAACTGGTGATGAATAACAAGCTTCAAGAATGCTCATTGTCTCTACCTTAGGGATACACCTCCAAATAACACTATCCACACAAATTAAAAAAAAGATAAGATTCATCCCAGAAGAATTTTCTCACCTCATGCATAAATCTCTTGCTCTACTGGAAGGATAGATCTTTTGGAATAAGATCACTTGCCAAATAGTTGGCAAAATCAACAAACCAAGAGATTAAGTCTTGAGATACTGCCAAGACCCGCTCATCTGGAAAAGTATCATCTATGTCAAGATAATACCTTAATTTCTTCATTACCTCTTCCTCAAGGCAAGACAAGTGATCCGTAACCTAGTTCTCGATGCCTTTTTGATCTTTTACCTTAAAGTCAAATTCTTACACCAAGAGGACCCAACATATCAAACTCAACTTTGGCATCCTTTTTCAACATTATATATTTCAATGCTACATGATTTGTATAGACTATGACTTTGGTCTAAATCAAGTAAGATCAGAACTTTTCAAAGGCAAAAACCATTGCAAGTAACTCTTGCTCAGTAACTATATAGTTCTTCTGTGTGGGTTTTAATGCCTTCCTGGCGTAATAAATTAGATGAAGAATATTCTCTCACCTTTGGCCTAGGACAATACCCAAGGCCACTTCACTAGCATGCACATAATCTCAAATAGTGAAGACAAATTAGGGGATATGATGATAGGGGATGCAATCAATCGCTCCTTTAGGCACTCAAAGGCCTTAAGACAAGTGTTATCAAATACAAATTTCACCTTTTTCTCTAAAGTTTGCATAAAGAATTAGCAATCTTTGAGAAGTTCTTGATGAATCTCCTATAAAAACTAGCATGACCTAAGAAAATATGAACACCTCTCACTAAGAATGGTGGTGGAAACTTTTTAATTACCTTAATAATTGTTTTATCTACCTTAATACCCTATTTTAAGATCTTGTGCCCAAGAATAATACCTTCATTTACCATAAAATGACACTTTTCCTAATTTAGTACCAGATTACACTCTTCACATCTTTGTAGTGTATTGGCTAGATGGGATAAGAAATTATCAAAGGAGTCCCAAACAACAAAAAAATCATCCATGAATACCTCAATCATGTCCTTCACCATGCAAGAGAATATAGACATCATGCATTGTTGAAAGGTGGCGGGAGCATTGCATAATCAACATGGCATTCTCTTGAATGGCAAAATTCCTATAGAATCATGTAAAAGTCATATTTTCTTATTTCTTAGGAGAAATAGTGATTTGATTGTATCCCGATTACCTGTGAAAGAAATAATACCAACCCCTACTTACTAGTTTATAAGCATCTGATCCATGAAAGACAGAGGGAAGTGGCCCTTTTGGGTCTAAGTTTTCAACTTTTTATAATCCATGTAAACTCTCTAACCAGTGACTTATCTCATAGGCATAATTTCATTCTTTTCATTGGGAACAACTGTGATTTCACCCTTCTTAGGCACACATTGAACCGAGCTATCCCACTTGCTATCTAAAATGAGGTAAACCACACTAGCATATAACCACTTAATGATTTCTTTCTCTAAAACCTCCTATATAAGAGGATTTAATCACCGCTAATGCTCAATATGTGGAATACAATCCAGTTCAAGCTGTATCTTATGCATGCAAATATCGGTGGAATCCCGATAATATCTGCTATTGTTTATCTAATGGCTCTCTCAAACCTTTAAAACACTAGTAATAATGTTTAAACCTCTGAATCTACCAAATCTACTTTAATAATTACCGGTAAGGTATTGTCGGCCCCTAAGAATGCATACCCCAAATGAGATGGGAGGGCCTTCAATTCCAGAACCGGTGGCTCCTCAATAAGTGGTTGAGTAGGAGGAGTGGTTCTATTATTGAAATCAAAATCCAACTTTTTCAAAGAATAATTATAAGAACCCCACCTATGCAATATTTTAACTATCTCTTCATATTCATAGATGCCTTCACTGTTGAAATTCATGATTACAGTTACTAATGCCTCAACCCTAAGTCTCTCTTAAATGGACATAGTCTCTATATGAACATTATCATCAATAGTGTCTATTAGAAACACTACTCGCATAATATATAGTTTTTGCACTGACTGATACACATCAAAGATCACCTTCTCATTATTTAGCCAGAACTTCAGCTGCCCCAACTCCATATTAATAAATACCCTACCCATGGATAGGAAAGGTCTACCCAATATAATAGTATCTTAGAAGTCCACCCCATAGTTAAGAATTACAAAGTCAGCTAGAAATATAAGGATGCCACCTTCACCAATACATCATACAAAATAACCATCGATTTCTTCGTAGATCAGTCTGCCATCAATAGCTTTATAGATATAGCTTTAGGTGCCCCTGACCCCAACTACTTGTACACTACCAGTGGCATTAGATTGATACTAGATCCTAAGTCACATAAAGCCCATTTGAGGTTAAAGGGCCCAATAGCACACAAAATAATGAAATCTCTAGGGCCCTTCTTCTTCTCTACTAAAGATATAGAAGTAATAGTACTACAGTGGTGTACATTACCAATGGGCTAAAAAATCCTCATCTGCTACTTTGTTACCAATTTTTTCATGAACTTTGCAGATCCAGGAACCTGCTCAAGAGACTCAAGAAATGGGATGTTCAAGCTCCGCTCTTTCAGCACATCAATGAATTTCTTGAACTTCTCTTCTTCCTTCTTCTATTTTAGCCTTTGAGGAAAAGGTGGAAAAGGTTGTAAAATTTGCTTCATTATAAGATCATCAAACTTTTCCTTAACTTTGTCCTTCTCAGCATCATAATTAATACCTATCATATTTTATGACTCTACTTCAAGTGTTACATCAACCACAACACTATCATTCTTCAGCTCATCAACAGTGGACAAAGGGGGATCAATGTGTCTTACCACTTCGAGTGGTAATGGCTAGACAATGACCGTTGTTTTTAAAATTTTGAACTGTGTTACTTGAAATGGTGCCTGTCTGCCTCTGGTCAAAGTTTCATACATTTGACCAAATTGATGCTCTAATTGCTTTACTTTAGCAGCATACAACTCTACCTTCTAGGTCAACCCAGAGATGTCTGCCTTAAACTTCTTAAGGAAATTTTCCTAATTTTCTTGACCCTTGACCAGATTGGACAACATTACCTCAATTCTTAATGTAGTGTCATGAATGCTTGGTGGAATATGCACACCACCTTTCTCCTTCTAATTATCCTTACATCTCCAGTCATCATCTCTCTCTTCTCCTATCTCTGTACCTATCCTTATAGTAGTTTTGACCTTGATTTTCTTTCCCTTGTCTAAAAAACCCACCAACTCTTGATCAAGGTATTTTTCCCCCTCTTCTAATTCAAAATTATATGATCTATAGGACTTAGCCTATGAGCCAACTACATTCGCTTTCTTATAATTCATTATTGCAAACTATTTTTTTAGTAGCCCAATATTAGTTCTAAGTTGCACAATCTCTTGCGCCATAAAATCATCAACCACTCTATGCTCACTGAAAGCCCCAATGGAATAAGTGCCAGCACCTCTCTCCACCTTTTGAGTATGCTATCCTTAGTTGGTGAGATAGATCTGGTCTAAAATATCTAATGCTATCTCACAGTGTATACGCATGAATGCTCCATAAGTAATAGTTTATTTCATATCTCTTAAACTAGTGTTAAAGGATTGATAGAAAATATCAAGCGAGCTCTGCCCTAAAATCCTATGGTTAGGCACCATTATAAACTTCTTTTTAAATTGGAACTATTCCTCATATATCAACTCGTAGAGTAAGTGCCTAAATTTATATATCTCATTCTTCAACTGAAGTATTCTAGATAGTGGGAAGAAATGATCCAAACACTGCCTCTGCAATTTATTTCATTTAGTAATTAACCCTTGGGAAAATTCTACCAACCATATGTAGCTTTATCGGTTAAAGTTAAAGGGAACAACCAGAGTTTGAGAGCCTCCCGATCTACTCTTAGTATAGTTTATGAAGTGCAAATACTAATGAAGTTTATGAGGGACATATTTGCATCATTAGTTGGTAAGCTCTCAAATACACCTTTTAGATTAAATAGCTGGATCATATCACTGGTGATGTCAAACATCACATTCGGTGGAAATGCAGGAGGAATGATAGCTCCTATCTCGATAGGTTCAATGTATCCCAAGTTCTTTTCTATATCTTTATATAGAGTTAAGTATTGATAGTTAGGGAGTATTTAAGCTCTACTACCTATATCTCTCTCTTGATTTCCATTGAGTACTGCTTAATAATCTATTTCTTGTCTCTTCCTAACTAGATTTGCCTCCAAAGCTACACACTAGGCATCTGCTTCCCTTCTCTAGTTAGTAGATTCTACTAATAACTGCTTTGTTCTTTGATAAATAATTCCCTAAACATCTTCAGGAGAAGGGGAATGCACTATATTTGGTTTATCCCAAAACCCTTCCAAATGGCCTTCATGTATTTGTTCGGTTATCCTACCAGTCGGCTGTAGGATTTTATCTAGTTTGGGATTAAGTGGGAGTAAGAGATTCCCTCTACTCTTTGTGTTAGACATCCACCAGTGTACACCTAACTAAAAATAGAAAATAAAACCCTAAAAACTTTAACAATCTTCAATCAACAATCATACTATATTCCCCAGCAACAATGCCAAAATTTAGATATTACCCAAAGCTACACCTACAAATAATGCTAAAATGGTTGATGCAAAATATAGTAACCCAACTTAGGTTGGGGTCTAACCCATAGGGAATACCTGAACTCTCTCTCAAGATTATTGAAATCAATGGGCAGTATAAGAAAGTAAATAGGGGGTTTTAGTTGTAATCTATGAAAAGTAACTAAATATGGAATGTTTTGGTTGTAATCAATCAAAACCAAAAACTAGGCTTCTGCTCCCCCTGGCTTCTAATTCTATAGTATTCTCATGCTCAATCCAACTATCAAACTGCTGTTCATGTAGAATTTGGCAAGTTATGTATCACCGATAGCCTCTCATCATACTCTGATGTGTTTCACTCATCTTCCCTTCATATTAGTGTGTTCTCTTAATAACCCTTGCCTTGGACCCTAGTTTTAACTATCTTCTCTCGATATCAAGTTATTTTGATGTAGATAATTATCTTAAGTAGATAATGATCATTATCTTATATATGCAATAAATTACTAATCACTATTGTAATCTTTTTTTCCCAATCTCGACCTCCCTCTTGAGTTCATTGTGAATACAGGTGGGATCCTAAAATTTGCAATTGTTAAGAAATCAATGTGTGAAGAAAACCTCAATACATGCAGCAACAATAATCTAGAACATTGAACACTTCCCCTACTTTGTTAGTCCACTAGGGTTCCCACAACCCTAGCTAAGGGAATTAACCACTCATCATTGTGAAACAATCAATGTAATTCATTTTTGAAAGAATTAAATCAATATCACAATGATTAATGAATAAAAACTAAAGTCTCAAATTGAATAATCAACCAAAGTCAAGAACAAAATAATCCCAAGATCAAAATTGAATCCTAGAATCAAATATATGTTTGTAAGTATTAAGAGTGCATAACTAACTAAAAAAAACGTAAAAAGGATATTTATAGAGTACATGGAAAGCCTAGGAAAATAATCAAAAACAAAAAAGAAAAATTGGAGTTGGTGGCCACTTACGGGCTATAGGTGGAACCTATGGACTGTAAGTGGTCCCATGTAGGTGCTAGTCTCCTCACACTCCTGAAAAACTTCTCCGGACTTCAACTTCTAAGACAAATTCTGGCACCTATAGACTGTAGGTGGTATCTACGGGCCATAGGTGTCCTCCGTAGGCAGCAGGGTCTATTTTTTATCTTTTGAATCTCTATTTCTTAGCTTCCCTGACACATACTCTATCACCTATGCCCAGTAAGTAGTAAATAGTACCTACAGGACGTAAGTGTCCATGTAGGTGTTCCAAAACATGTAGGTGGTCCAAAACTTGAAATTTCACTCCTTTTCTCTAGATTATCTCCAAAATTTGATTTTCTGTAAAACACAACACAAAACACATCATATCTAACAAAAAGACCTAAGTAACTTGCATATTTTCATTATTTTAAGTGTCAAAAGTGCCACAAAACCATAGCATATCACACCACATTAAATTTTTTTAGAATTTTCACTTCATAAGTATACCTAAGGTGGATCAGGAAGCTCTATGACTCAGGTTGTTTCCATTCTCTCTAATTGGTGAAGTGATGTTATGGTTAGGGGGACTACCTCTTGGGTCCATTAGTACTTGGAATGAGTTATGAAAGTTGTTCTTAGACCATTTCTTCCCTCCATCCAGATTGCTACATTTGAAGGAAGGTATCTATAATTTTAGGCAATTGAATTCTGAGTCAATATATGAGGCACAATTTTGGTTTAAGAAGAAGATGATGATGGTGCCTAATCATAGAATTACAGGAAGCAACCTACTTGAAATATTCTATCAAGCCCTATATTCCAGTTCCAAAGCTATGGCAGATATTATTACTAGTGGAGCATTCATGCATCTGTGTTGGGAGGTAGCATTAGATATATTAGATTAGATCTCTCCTACCAACTGAGGGTGGCATACTTGAGCGACATATGAAGGCGCTGGTACTTATACTATTGGGGCTTCCAACAAGCACAGAGTTACAGATGGTATATTAGCTCAAAAGTTTGCTTAACTAAGATGGGTGATTGAGCAACTGATAAAGCAGTTTGTGATGATAAGTTTCGAGAAGGTAAATATAGTGGGCGCATAGGTAAGGCTTCTAGGTCATATGATTAGAATGTTAATGAAGAGGCAAAATATCTAGATAGAAAGTTAGGAGGTTTCCTAGAGAAGGTATAAGACCCCGCAAAGTTCCCTTGTACTTTGAGCCTTGAGCATGTCAAGTGAAGTATAATTCTGGCCCTAAAAGATTGAGAAGAGACTTCCCAAGTGATTAGTGTTTTAATATTATTGAATCTTCCTGAAAATGACTAACTATAGTGTAGAAATTGAAATAGCTTTCCAACGATACCAATTTCGTTCAAATCTAGCATCGGAGTGGGAAGTTATGGTCGTTTGACCAAGAGTTGTCGAAATCGCCCAGGTGCGACAAAAAAGTTAATGAACAGTCAAAACCAAGTTAGTAATTCTCTTTTCTAGCCCAATTACAGCATCCAGGATGACAGACCATCAAGACTATGATGGACCATTAATGAGACCGTCGCCGCTGAGGCAGTGTGGCCTCATCCTGGCCAACGTGCGACGGACGATCCAATGGACCATTAAGTTTATGACAGACCATTTCTGATACCATCACATCAAGACAATGTGCTCTTTTTTTGACCGACATACGAAGGATGATCCGATGGACCGTCAGGCTAGCGATGGACCATCGCTTCGAGCATCGCAGTCCCTATTTAGTATTTTAAGTCATTTTAAAAAGGGACTCTTCGTTCTTTCCACAAAATATGTTCCAAATGAAGCAAATGACTTCATTCATCATACAAAACACTAGATATCCAGTGTTTCTCCCTCAAGATAAAATTAAAACCCTTCTCAAAGAAATTGAAGAACTCACCATATATTCTACAAATTGAGTTGAGATTTAAGTTCCTCAAGTTTAAGGGTTGCAAGATTCCTCTCTCAGGAGTAAGAAAAAGAGTTTGAAGCAAGCTTGTTCATCCAATTATATAATCTAAGGTATGTGGGGTTTTCAACAAGGATAATCCTTTCACCCTTGTGCCCAAAGGCTTATTTAAACTATAATTTTCTGCAATCTATGAGATTTTACATGATATTGAATTAAGGTTTTGCATCCATTATTATTGATTGCAATATCTTAATGTTTCCCATGAATTAAAGTCAAATAGCATAATTTTGCATGTTTTCTTAAGAAATTGAAGCTGGGTTTATACCCTATGTTGTTACTCTTTGACAATTTAAGAGTTTCAATGTTCTAGAAATTAAAGTATATGAGTATGTTGATATTTAGAGACAAATTGTTGTAACTTCTAGATTTCTACATGAATTATGAATATATATTCTATCTATTATGCATTATGATGAGTTTTAACTTGAGATTGAATTATGGGTCATTAAGCCCTACTTGAGACTTGCAATTTTATGAACTATTGTACGATAAACACCCATTATTTGAGTATTTTGAGATTATTGAGAAATGTTGTGACCTAATGATCATAGAGTTTTGAAATCCACTCAACCACATAAGATTACAAATCTGATTGTTAGGTTCTTATGAACCATGAGATAATTTTGAAAGTCGATTTCTATGAGATAAGCAAGATAAATTAAAGAGAGTATTATTTAGCATCGAGTTGGGTAAGTTACCACGGTTTCTCACCCCAGAACTACGTTCCACCATAGGTTTGAGATTTTGGACCTGAGGCCAAGATGATTAGGCCCAAGGCTTAGATAAGTGATCACTGAGTTGAGGGTATACTCCTTGGAAAGAGTATGACGCCTCTCCCCAATGTGAGATTTCTTTAGGAGGATAAGACTTTGGAATCCATGTAGCACGCATGGTTTATGACGATTAATAGAACCTCTCTAAACTAAAGTATTTTCCATTGAGATAGAATATTTTCCCTAAAGCTTTGAGATGAGATATTTTCTAAAGTGAACGAATTGCTTTTGAGTACTTTCCAAAGAAGGAAGTAGTTTTCTCTACTAATAAGAGTTGATCATTAGTTTTTAAACCAAATTCATATAATTTTGAGTTCCATGTATTTGAGTTCAGAAGAGCAATAAGTTCTTGAGCAATAAAGAAATTTTACTCTCCATGAGATATATGCATGAGTTGAAAGTATTGTTTAAAACTTCCTTCATCCTATGAGTAATGAGAATAAGAGGAGAGCCCAAATTTTAAAGCCAAAGTATAATGACTCACGAGATTTGTGTTACATGCTTCATTCTACATGATTTATGAACTTTACATTTTAGAATTATTCAAGCCATGTGAGTCATTCCTATTTGTATGGATGATTTGATTAAAGAGTATTGATATTGTTTTATGTAAATGCATACACCCCCATATACTCAGTACATTCCCAATTGCTAATCTACATATACATCTATGTGCTACATTGTCTTATAATGTAGGTTCAGGTGCTCAATCCCTGCCTCGTCAGTGATTTCCAAGTACCTTCGTCTATATTTTTATAGTGGTGAGTTCTCATAGTTTGAGGACCTATCTTTAGACATTTTAGTATTCGAGTGTTTATGTTATTACTTTTAGTTCAGTGTGAATCAGTTGGGTACTTATCCCAATGGCTCCCGAGTTCTTAGAGTAGTAGAGGCTTTGTTAGACTAGTTACCAGACTGTGGTTGTATTGAGATTTCTCGTATTGTGGTCGTTTGGATCGAGTATTAGATTTGTATTTCCTTTTATTTGATATGATAGTGCCAGTATTTTGTATATTCCTTCTTGAATGAGTTATTATGAGAAGTGATAGGCTCAAAAGGTTAGCTTGGGGCTACTTGTATCCCTAAGAACCATGTGATGTTTCGGAAGGTGATTTTGGGTCATTACAAACTTGGTATTAGAGCCAGGTTTTAAAAGAGTCCTAGGGAGTCTGACAAGCCATGTTGAGTAGAGTCTTGATAATCAGTGTGTAGCGCACCACATTTATAAGCTAGAGACTATAAGACGTTTTAGGAAAAAAATGTTTCTTTCTTTCACATTTCTTCATTCCTGCAGTTGTCCCTCTTATCTAATAATTCATGCTCTTCTATTTCAAAAAATACCTCTTCGAAGAGCGAATGCCCGCAAAAATGAAGATGAGCAACCCGCACCTGTTGATCCTTTGAATGAGACTGTGTCTCATGCTGAGTTTCTGTCGGCCTTTTAGGTGTTAGCCCAAGCAGTCACTGGTAATATTTGGGCCAATAACCAGGCTGCAGTTGTAAATCAATAGAGGGGCGATGTAGCTGCTTCTAGGATCCGTGATGTCATATAGATAAATCCACTAGAGTTTTATGCGTACAAGGTAGGTGAGGACCCGCAGTTATACCTTGAGAAGGTGAGAAAGATCACACAGGTAATGCATATTTCTGAGAAGAAAGTGTTGAGTTGACATCTTATAGGTTGAAGGACATAGCTTATGACTGGGTTGTATCGTGGAGGAAGGCTAGAGGTGATGATACTGCTCCTATGACTTGGCAGGTATTCCAAGATGTATTCTTGGACAAGTTCTTTTTGCTTGAGATGAGGGAAGCAAAGATTGATGAGTTTATAAACTTGAGGCAGGGCTCTATGACTGTTAAGGATTACTGCTTGAAGTTCAACCAGTTGTCCAAGTATGCTCCTGATTTGATTTCTGACACCCGAGCTAGTATGAGCAAGTTCGTGATAAGAATTTCTAGTTTGGTGCTGAAAGAGTCTAGGACTGCAATACTGTATAGGGATATGGATCTATCTAGGTTGATGACATATACATAGCAGATAGATGTAGATAAGATTAGAGAGAGACAGAGTGAGGGGTAACAAGAGGGCTAGAT
Source organism: Capsicum annuum (assembly GCF_002878395.1). Lineage (NCBI taxonomy): Eukaryota > Viridiplantae > Streptophyta > Magnoliopsida > Solanales > Solanaceae > Capsicum > Capsicum annuum. Next base: position 122,020,629 of record NC_061119.1, on the reverse strand, counting down.
CTGAGTAGCATAAGTATAGTTAGCATAAGTTTCATGGAGGAAACCGCCCTTAATTTTAGAGACGTTCATCTATTCTTGTCCCTTCACCAGCTAGTGCTCCCATTCCTAGAGGTTGGCAGGAGTAAGAGAGCAGGTCTTTTGAGTCTAGGTCGCAGAACAGTATTGGTAACAGGCCCCATTATTCTCCTTGTGCTAAGTGTGGTAGGGATCCTCCCGGTGAGTGTTTCATAGATTTGAGAGGTTGTTTTGTTTATGGAAAGTAGTGCCACAGACTTATAGATTATCCGCATGCTAGGCAGGGGACCGGAGATGCCCGACGTTAGGCACAGACTACTAGTACACCAGCTTCTGTCCCTCATCCCGCTCCTGTTCAGGGCGCTTCATCTAGCACTACTGGCGGTTAGTGCCAGAACAAATTCTATGTCTTACCATCCTATCAGGAGTAGGAGGACTCTCCTGATGTTGTTACTAGTATTCTCTGCATCTTTTGTTTTGATGTTTATGTGTTGCTAGACCCCAGGTAAAGTCTCTCCTATATGACCCCACTTATGGCTGTGAATTTCAAAATAAGTTCCAAAAAGATTCTTGAGCCTTTCCTAGCCTCTACACCAGTAGGGGAGTCAGTTGTTGCTAAACAAGTATATAGAGATTGTCCTGTTACTGTTATTCATAGAGTCATACTTGCTAATTTGACTGAGTTAGACATTGTGGATTTTGACCTTATTCTGGGTATGGATTGATTTTATTCTTGTTATGCATCTATAGACTATCGTACCTTTATGGTCAAGTTTCAATTCCCTGATGAGATAGTTTTTGAGTGGTCCAGGAGTTTGGTACCTCCCAAAAGTCATTTTGTCTCCTATCTCAAAGCGAAAAAGCTAATATCCAAGGGTTGCATCTATCACCTAGTTAGATTCAAAGACACTAAGTCTGAGGTTCTAACTATTCAGTCATTTGATATTGTTAATGGGCTTCCAAATGTTTTTTCAGAAGATCTCCAAGGGGTACCTCCGATAGAGAGATAAAATTTGGGATTGACCTTCTTCCTGACACTTGTTCTATTTTTATTCCTCTATACCGTATGGCACCTGTTGAGCTTAAGGAGTTGAAAGAGCAACTCAAAGATCTTTTAGACAAAGGTTTCATAAGGCCCAATATTTCTTCTTGGGGCGCACCTATTCTATTCTTGCGGAAGAAAGCTGGTTCTTTACGTATGTGCATTGACTATCATTAACTTAACAAGGTCACGGTAAAAAATAAGTATCCGCTTTTAAGAATTGATGACCTATTTTATCAGTTACAAGGTGCAAGTTATTTCTCCAAAGATAGACCTTAGATCCGGCTATCATCAACTTAAAGTGAGGGAATGTGATATTCCAAAGATAGCTTTCTAAACTCGCTATAGTCACTTTGAGTTTCTAGTCATGTCTTTTGGGCTAACCAATGCCCCAGCCAATTTTATGGACCTCATCAATCGAGTGTTCAAGCAATATCTTGATATATTTGTCATAGTGTTCATAGATGATATCCTTGTCTACTCCCGCAGTGAGCAAGATCATGCAGATTACCTTAGAATTATCTTGCAAACTCTTAGAGGTCACCAGTTATTTGCAAATTCAGTAAGTATGAATTTTGGCTAAGGTCTTTAGCCTTTCTGGGTCATATTATTTCGACTGAAGTTATTAGAGTTGATCTCCAAAAGATAGAAGCTGTAAGAAATTAGCCTAGACCTGTCTCTCCATCTGACATTAGAAGTTTCTTAGGTCTAGCGGGATACTACTGCCATTTTGTTGAAGGTTTCTCTTCTATTGCGTCTCCCATGACCTGGTTGACCCAAAAGAAAGTTAATTTCCAGTGGTCAAATTCCTGTGAGAAGAGTTTTCAAGAGTTGAAGACTTGACTTATTTCAGCCCCTGTGTTGACTTTGCCTGATGGTACAGATGGTTTTGTGGTGTATTTAATGCCTCTAGAATTGGTTTGGGTTGTGTGTTGATGCAAAGAGGTAAAGTTATAGCCTATGCCTCTAGATAGTCAAAGCTGCGTGAAAATAATTACCCAACCCATGATCTTGAGTTAGCTGCTATGGTCTTTGCTTTAAAAATTTGGAGACACTATCTTTATGGTGTTTATGTTAATGTGCTTACTGATCATAAGAGGCTACAGTATGTGTTTACTCAGAAGGAGTTGAATCTTAGGTAGAGAAGGTGGTTAGAGTTGTTAAAAGTCTATGATATAAGTGTGTTGTATCACTCAGGCAAGGCCAATATAGTGGTGGATACCCTTAGCAGATTGTCTATGGGTAGTATTGCTCATGTAGAGAAAGGTAAGAAAGAGTTAGCTCATGATGTGCGTTGTCTGGCTAGATAGGGTATTAGGTTGCTTGATTCAACAGAGGGAAGTACTTTGGTGCAAAGTAGTTTCGAATCCTCTTTAGTTTTGAAAGTGAAGGAGAAGTAAGATAGAGATCCTAGTTTGGTCAGACTGAAATAGGCAGTTAAGGACCAAAAGGTAGAGGTTTTCTCCCAAGGGGGAGATGGCGTGTTGAGATTGCAGGGTAGATTTTATGTTCCGTGTGTTGATGATCTGAGGCAGAGGATTATGGATGAAGTATATGGCGCATGGTATTCTATTCATCCCGATACTACCAAGATGTACCGCAACTTGTGGGAAATCTATTGGTGGAATGGTATGAAAAAGGATATAGTTGAGTTTGTAGCAAAGTATGTAACGTGCCAACAGGTTAAGGTAGAGCACCAAAGACCTGGTGGTGTGATGCAAGAGTTTGGTAGACCCACTTGGAAGTAGGAGGTGGTGAATATGGACTTTGTGACCGGGTTACCTCTTTCACGTCGTTATCATAATTTTATTTGGGTTGTTGTAGACAGGCTGACAAAGTCTGCACACTTCTTGCTCATCCACACATCTTATACAACTGAGGATTATGCTAGATTGTATATCCGGGAGTTAGTCAGGCTGCACGGAGTTCCCTCGTCTATCATTTTGGATAGAGGTACTTAATTTACTCATCAATTTTGGAGGGAATTTTAGCAGGGTCTTGGTACTCAAGTTCTTTTGAGTTCTGCTTTTCATCCGCAGATAGATGGTCAGGCTGAGAGGACCATTCAGACCCTAAAAGACATATTGAGAGTGTATGCTATAGATTTCAAAGGTAGTTAGGATGAGTATTTACCATTGATAGAGTTTTCCTATAACAATAGTTACCATGCTAGCATAAGGACGGCAAAATTTGAGGCCTTGTATGATAGAAGATATAGATCACCCATAGGTTGGTTTAACGTGGGTGAAGCTGCTGTGATTGGGCCTAATGCACTATTTAAAACTATGGAGTAAGTTATGTTGATTAAAGAGAGGTTAAAGAAAGCTCAGAGTCATCAAAAGTCATATGTCGATGTGAGGAGAAGAGATCTTGAGTTTGAAGTGGGTGATTTGGTGTACTTAAAGATTTCACCCATCAAAGGGGTGAAAAGGTTTGGTAAAAAGGGAAAGCTTAGTCCCTGTTATGTTGGCTCGTATAGAGTTTTGAGCCATGTTGGGAAAGTAGCCTATGAGGTTAAGTTGCCTGTGGAGTTGTCAGCCGTTCATCTTATTTTTCATGTCTCCCTGCTTAAGAAGCATATTGGTTATTCCATTGTGGTAGATCCTTCAGAGAGTGCTGATATTCAAAATAGTCTTTCATTCGATGAGATTCTCGTTGAGATCCTAGATTTTCAGATCCTTAGACTGAGGAACAAAGAGGCTCCCTTGGTCAAAGTGTTGTGGCGGAACCAGTCAGTTAAGGGTGCTACTTGGGAGACAGAAGCAGACATGCGAGCCAAGTACCCGTATCTCTTTTCTGCAAGTTTAGATCGATTTGAAGGTATTATTCTTCCTTAATTCAGCCCTTCTAATCCAAAGTTCTGCTATATATCTATTCTTGTATGAGTTCTTGGAATTTTCGAGGTATTCAAGAGTCTAGAAAGATTTTGAGCCCGTTTAGCAAATTGCTTCAGCTATTTGTACTTTGTTTTTCCTGTGTTCCTAGTCTAACTAGTGATATTCGAGGATGAATGTTTCCAATAGGGAGATATTGTAAGACCCCGCAAAGTTCCTTTGTAGTTTTGAGCCTTGAGTGTGTCAAGTGAAGTGTAATTTGGGCCCTAAAAGATTGAGAAGAGACTTCCTAAGTGATTAGTGTTTTAATCTTGTTTAATTTTCCTGAAAATGACTTTCTATAGTGTAGAGAATTGAAATAACTTTCAAATGATACCAATTTTGTCCAAATTCGACATCGGGGTGGGAAGTTATGGTCGTTTTACAGAGAGTTGTCGGAACCACCCAAGTGGGATGGACAGGTTGATGGACCATCGAGTGTGTGATGGACCGTCGCCCGAAACGTCGCAACCAAGGCTGTAACTCCCTTTTCTAGCCTAAGTACGATGGCCAGGATGATGGACCGTTAAGACTGTGATAGATCGTTGCTGAGATCGTCGCCATTGAGATCGTCACCGTTGACACCATCGCCGTTGAGACCGTCACCGTTGAGACAGTGTGGCCTCATCCTGGCCAACGTGCGATGGATGATCCGACGGACAGTCGAGTTTGTGATGGACCATTGCTGAGACCATCACATCAAGGCAGTGTGCTCTTTTTATGACCGACGTGTTATGGACGATCCGATAGACCGTCAGGCTAGCGACGGACCGTCATTTCGATCATCGCAGTCCCCGTTCAGTATTTTAAGTCATTTTTAAAAGGGACTCTTCAGTCTTTCCACTCTTTAATCAACCAAATATATTCCAAACAAAGCAAATGACTTCATTCATCATCCAAAACACAAGAGAGCTAGGGTTTCTCCCTGAAGATCAAATCTAAAACCCTTCTCCAAGAAATCCAAGAACTCACAATAGATTCTACAAATTGAGTAGAGATTTAAGTTCCACAAGCTCAAGGGTTGCAAAAACTCTCTCTCAAGAGTAAGAAGAAGAGTTTGAAGCAAGCTTGTTCATCCAATTTCATAATCTAAGGTATGTGGGGTTTTGAACAAGGGTAATCCTTTCACCCTTGTGCCCAAAGGATTATTTAAACTATAATTTTCTGCAATCTATGAGATTTTACATGATATTGAATTAGGTTTTTTCATCCATTGTTATTGATTACAATATCTTGATGTTTCCCATGAATTGAAAGTCAAATAGCATGATTTTGCATGTTTTCTAGAAATTGAAGTATATGAGTATGTTGATATTTTGAGACAAATTGCTGTAACTTCTAGATTTCTCCATGAATTATGAATCTAAATGCTATCTATTATGCATTATAATGAGTTTTTACTTGAGATTGCATTATGGATCATTAAGCCCTACTTGAGACTTGTAATTTTATGAACTATTGTGCTATAAGCACCCATGATTTGAGTATTTTGAGATTATTGAGAAATGTTTTGGCCTAATGGTCATAGAGTTTTGAAGTCCACTCTACCACATAAGATTACAGATTTGATTATTGGGTTCTTATAAACCATAAGATTATTTTGAAAGTATATTTCCATGAGATGAGCGAGATAAACTAAAGGGAGTAGTATTTACCATTGAGTTAGGTATGCTACTGTGGTATCTTACCCTAGAACTACGTGCCACTGTAGGTTTGAGATTTTGGGCCTGAGGCCAAGATGATTGGGCCCGAGGCCGAGATAAGTGATCACTAAGTTGAGGTTATACTCCTTGGCAAGAGTATGATGCCTCTACCCAATGTGATGTTTCTTCCTTAGGAGGGAAAGACGTTGGACTCCATGTAGCTCGCATGGTTTATGTTGGTTAAGAGAACCTCCCTAAACTAAAGTTTTTCCATTGAGATAGAATATTTTTCCTAAAGCTTTGAGATGAGATTTTTTTTGAAGTGAAAGAATTGCTTTTGAGTATTTTCCAAAGAAGGAAATAGTTTTCTCTACTAATAATAGTTGATCATCAGTTTTTAACCCAAAGTTATATGATTTCGAGTTCCAAGTGTTTGAGTTCAAAAGAGTTATAAGTTCCTGAGTAGTAAAGAAGTTTTGCTCTCCATGAGATATATGCATGGGTTGAAAGTATTGTTTAAAGTTTCCTTTATCCTATAGTAATAAGGATAAGAGGAGAGCATAGATTTTAAAGCCAAAGTATAATGACTCACGCGATTTGTGTTACATGTTTCATTCTACATGATTTATGAGCTTTACATTTTAGACTTATTCAAGCCATGTGAGTCATTCCTATTTGTATTCATGATTTGATTAAAGAGTATTGACATTGTTTTATGTAAATGCATACACCCCTATATACTCGGTACATTCCCAAGTGCTGATCCATATATAAGTCTATGTGCTACATTATCTTATAATGTAGGTTCAAGTGCTTAGTTCCGGACTCGTCAGTGATTTTTAAGTACCTTCATCTATATTTCTATAGTGGTGAGTCCTCATAGTTCGGGGACCTATCTTTAGACATTTCAGTATTCTAGTGTTTATGTAATTACTTTTATTTCAGTTTGAGTCAGTTGGGGACCTATCCCAATGGCTCTCGAGTTCATGGAGTAGTAGAGGATTTGTCAAACTAGTTACCAGACTGTGGTTGTGTTGAGATTTCCAGTATTGTTGTCATTTGGACCGAGTATTACCTTCGTATTTCCTTTCATTTGATATGATAGTGCCAGTGTTTTGTATATTCCTTCTTGAATGAGTTATTATGAGAAGTGATAGGCTTAAAGGGTTATCTTGGGGCTACTTGTAGCCCTAAGCACCATGTGATATCTCAGGAGGTAATTTTTGGTCATTACAGAAGGTCCAATCATTAGCTCAAGATAATTGGAATTTGAGGCAAGGAAATCAAGGTTAGAACTACTATTGGGATAGGTACAGGGATTGAAGTAGAGAGAGGGATGGTGACTGGAGATGCAAGGATTATTATAACAAGAAAAATGGAGCATACATTCTAGTAGGGAAGAAAGACACTGAATCAAGGATAAAGGCAATGTTATCAAAGCTGGTAAAGGGTATGGAAAGTGAAGAGTGTTTTGTTAAGGAGATTAAGGAAAATATTTCAAGTTTGACCCCAAAAGTTGAATCGCATGCTACTACGATTAAGTAGCTTGAGCAGTAATTTGGTCAGATGTTGACGACCTTGAATCAACGTTAACCGAGCACTTTTCTATGTAATACTGTGCATATTTTAAACAGTGATAGTCACTGTTTTGCCATTACCACTCGGAGCAGTAAGTCCACCATTGATCCTTCCATGCCTATAATTGATGAAGCTAGAAATATATTGTTGATATAGATGAGACACCTAAAGTGTAAATTGAATAGTTTGTGACTAGTGGGGGGTTATCACAAAAATTGATATATGTTGATAAAAGTGTTGAGAAAGATAAAGGAAAGGGAAAGGTAGTCGGGCCTGTGTTGAAGACCATTTCATGACCTCCTCCTTCTTTTCCTCAGAGATTGAAGAAAAACTAAGAGGGAGAAAAGTGCCAAAATTCCTTATCAATGTTGAAAGAACTGTTTGTTAATATTCATTTTGTAGAATCATTAGAGCAGATGCCTAGTCACACTAAGTTCATGAGGGACTTGGTTACTAGAAAGAGGACAACGAGTTTTAAGCTAGCTGATAATGTTCATCAGTGTAGTGTCATCTTTTCCCGATCATTGGTGAGAATAAGAAGAACCTCAGAGCATTTACTATTCCATGTACCATTGGGTCCTTCAAATTCACTTGAGATTTATGTTATTTGAGAGCTAGTATCAATATAATGTCATTGGTAGTATACAAGTAGTTGGGGTTGGGGCACCCAAACCGATATCTTTGAGGTTATTGATGGCTAATTGGACTGTGAAGAAACCATTTGGTATTTTGTCTGTTGTTCTTGTGAGGGTGGCATTCTTTATATTTCTAGATGATTAATAATCCTATACTGTGCGGTGGACATCAAAGTCCTTATTATCTTAGAAAGGCCTTTTCTATTTATGAGAAGGGCCTTGGTCGACATAGATATAGGGCAGATGAAGTTTAGACTCAATGATAAGAAAGCTACTATCAATGTGTGCCAATCTATATGACAACTAAAGGCTATGAGAGTGTGTGCATGATTAATACTATCAATGAAAATTCAGTGACTATGCCCATTAAAGAGAGACTTAGAGTTGAGGTATTAGTAGTGGTTATCATGAAATTTTATAGTGATGGCATCAATGAGTATGATGATATGGTGAGAGTGTTTCATGGTAGAGGTTCTTATAATTATGATTTGAAGAAGCTGGATCTTGATATAAAGAATAAAACCACTCCTCCAGCTCGATTATCTATTGAGGATCCACGCTCTTGGAATTAAAGACCCTCCCATCTCACTTACGTTATGCATTTTTGGGGATGACAATACGGCCAGTCATTATTGATGCTAATTTATTAGAGAAATAGGTTGAAGCATTGGTATTAGTATTGCAGAGGTTCAAGAGGGCTATAGGATGGACTATTATAGACATTATGAGGATTCTACTTATTATTTGCACTTATAAGATAAAGCTTGAACCATAGTGTATACCCATCATCGAGCATTAGCATGGGTTGAATCCACCTATGCAAGAGGTAGTAAAGAAAGAAATTATCAAATGGTTAGATGCTGGAGTGCTTTACCCTATTGTAGGCAGTAATTGGGTCATCTTGATTCAATGCATTCCTAAGAAGGGTGGGACAACTATGGTCCCAAATAAAAAAAATGAATTGGTGCCCATGAGATCGGTCACTAGATGGAGAGTATGCATGGATTACAGAAAGCTAAATACTTAGACTCAAAAAGACCATTTGCCTATGCCATGCATGGATCAGATATTTGATAGACTAGCAAGTAGGGGTTGGTACTATTTTCTTGATGGGTACTTAGGATATAATCATATTTCTATTGCTCCCGAGGACTAAGAAAAGAGTAATTTTACTTGCCCTTATGGGACTTTTGCATTCAAGCGGAAGCTATTCAGACTATGCAATTCTTTCACCACCTTTCATAGATATATAGTGTCTATATTTTCTGACATGGTTGAAGACACTCTAGAGGTATTTATGGATGACTTTTTGGAAGTTGGGCACTTCTTTGATGATTTCTTAGCCCATTTGTCCAACTCATTCTAAAGATATGAGGAGTCCAATCTGGTGCTGGGTTGAAAAAAGTTCCATTATATGGTAAGGAAAGGTATTGTCCTTGGTCATAAAATCTCAAAATGGGATATTGATATTGGTAGAGAAAAGATTAATGTGATTGAAAAATTACCCCCACCAATCTCAGTTAAGGGTATCCAAATCTTTTTGGGTCATGTTGGATTATATAGGAGGTACATCAATGATTTCTCTAAAGTTACTAATCCTCTATGTAAGCTTTTAGAGAAGGAGGTTCAATTTGTATTTGATAATACATGTCTCAAGGACTTTGAGTGCCTTTAGAAGTGGTTAATCTTGACTCCTATTATTGAATCCATTGATTGGTCTTTATCATTTGAGGTTATGTGTGATACTAGCAGAGTAGCCTTGCGTGCTATCCTATGTCGAAGATGCGAGAAAATCCTTCACCTAATCTATTATGCCAGCAGGGCATTAAACCCCACATAGAAGAACTATACATTCACTGAGTAGTAGTTTCTTGTAGTGGTTTTTTGCCTTGGAGAACTTTCTATCCTGTTTGATAGGAACCAAAGTTATAGTTTTCACAGGCCATGCAACTTTGTGGTATTTAATGTCGAAGAATGATGTTAAATTGAGATTGATATATTGGGTTCTTTTGTTGAAATAATTTGACTTTGAAGTGAAAGATGGAAAGTGCACTAAGAGACAGGTTGTTGATCACTTATCTCACCATGAGGAGGAGGCAATGCAAAAGTTAGGGGATAAGCTTGACATAGATGATACATTTCTAGAGGAGTGGGTCTTAGCAACATCTCAAGACTTAATTCCCTGTTTGCTGATTTTACAAACTTGTTGGAAAGTGATCTTGTTCTAGAAGATTTGTCATTCCAACAGAGAAAGTGGTTCATGTATGAGGTGAGAATTTTTTTTGGGATGAGCCTTATATCTTTCAAATTTGTGCGGATGGTGTAATTCATAGATGTATTCCTTAGGTGGAGATGATGAGCATCCTTAAGGCGTGTCATTCTTTACCTGTTGGGGGACATCATGGTGGTACCCGCACAACCCTCAAAATCTTACAATGTGGGTATTATTGGCAAACTATCTTCAACGATGCTCATAACTAAGCTCAAGATTGCGTCCAATGTCAGCGACAAGTCAATATCTCATAGAAACATGTACTCCCCATGAAACTTATCTTGGAGTTAGAGTGGTTTCATGTATGAGGTATTGATTTCATAGGTTCTTGTGTGCTTCTATGGGATGAAGTAAATTCTGGTGGAAGTCTAGTATGTTTTGAAGTAGGTAGAGGTGGTTGTGCTTCCCAATAATGCAGGTTGAAGTGTCACTGTATTTTTGAAAAAGTACATAGTTTCTCGATTTGGCACTCCGCATGTGATTATTAGTGATGATAGGTCTCACTTCTTCAATATCCTTATCAAGCCCCAACTTGAAAAATATGGTGTGTAACATAAGGTGGTAACACCTTACAATCCTTAGAAGAGTGGGCAGGTTGATGTTTCAAATAGAGAGATCAAGTCCATATTGGCAAAGACGGTGAATGCCAACAGGAATGACTGGTCAAGTAAGTTTGATGATGCATTGTGGTCCTACCAAATATATTTTAAGACCCTTATGAGTGCCTCTTCATATCAATTTGTATATGGAAAGGCATGCCACTTGCCGACCAAACTTGAGCACAAGGCATTATGGGCATTGAAAAATCTTAATTTAGAGTGGCATAATACAACTAAGTTGAGAATGAGCAAGGTGAATGAGTTGGATGAGTTTCAGCTCCGTGCTTACGTGTGTTTTACTTTATACAAAGAAACAATTAAGATGTATCATGACAAGAAAATCAAGAAAAGAGTGTTTGAGTCCAATGATTTTGTCTTGTTGTATATTTCAAGATTTTGCTTTTTCCTTGGCAAGCTGAAGTCTAGGTGGCATAGATTATTAACCATTGTTTGGGTGTTCCCATATGGTGCAATTAATCTAGAACATGATGGTGAATCCCTAATTATGGTGAATGAGCAGCACTTGAAGCACTGTATGGGAAACCCTGATGAGGTGAAAGTATAGTTGATATGGACCTTAGTGAAGTGTGAATAGCCAAGGCAACTGCTTTATTCTACAACGTTAAATCTGGTGTTGCATGAGAGTCTACCTATGGGATGGTTGGTGAAGTCTAAGTATCCAACTTAACCACATTGTGCCACGATGTTAAATCAAGCATAGCGTGAGAGACAACACATGTTTTGTACTTAATACATTATAGGTTAACTTATGTGTTCAGCGTGCACCCTATGACTCGTGACCAAAGTTGTGGTGAGCTGGATCCCAGAACACCCTCAGGTAAAGGTTATCTAGAGTCATGATGACTCTCAAAATAATTCATTGTTAGTGACAATGACTTGTCACCTTGAGACGTTATGACTGGAGAACCTAAGTAATATTCTAGTTATAATAGAGAGAGTTCACGATTCATACCCTTTGGTTATGACTTGTTATGATGACTCGTTGTCAGGCCTAATATCGCTGGCGTAATAGGTCGACCTGATCTTATTTGCGTGAATTAAAAAGGAAATATACACCCAAATTGATTCATAGTCCATTTTTAAATGGATGTCTCCTCCATTCCCTTAAATTCTCAATAAGTGCTTAAGATACACTCCAAATTCACACTTCATCATCCAAATCCAATTCCAATATCCCTAAGAGTTGTGTTTCTTAAGAACTAGGGAAAAGTTGTAAACTGTTAATGGATCCAAACAAAGTTTATCCAAGTAAGTTCGATGCTTTAATGTTTTATCTCTTAAATTCATGCTAATTATGTTAGAACAATGCTTGGATTCCTTGGTAAAATTATGTGCAAAAGGGTGAAAACTCATAACCTAGTTCTTGAGATATATAATTATGAATGAATAAAGGGAGTAAATCAAATGTGATTAAAATTAGATGTGGGGATGGATTAGGAGTGTATTGTAGAAACCTATGGGGATGTTTGAGTACTTATTGGGTATGTGAAAATTGAGACTCTATCCTCTAAGTATCCAGTAATAGAAGCTATGAGACTCATAGCGACTCATAGGGTCACCTAATAAGTCGTTACATGACTCTTAGCCACTGGGATCATAGTATAAAGAGGAGTTTGATTTCTAGTCACACCACGACTTACACTACGAGTCGTTGTCTCACTATACGACTTATAATATGGACTCGTGGTTACTGGGAAAGGGAGTACCATAAATAAAGGTTTTTGGTTAGACTGCGAGTGTTGGTAACGACTTATAGTCTGACATAACTACTCGTTAGGAGGGCTCATAGCCTGACCAGTGAATGATCCATATGCCTCCGTTACCCTTTGAGTGTTAGTACGACTCGTACCTCTGGTAATGAGTCATATCTTGACTCGTAAGGTTCCAAACTAATGCAAAATACTTGTTATTTGTCTTTTTTATTTCTTTTTCCTACGACTAACTAACATGTATTATTTAATAGGTATCAATGGATCCAACAATGATTCCACCAATAAGCAAACACCAAAGAATCAAGACTATTCCCTACTTATCATATCAGGAATGAAGCAACTAATGATGATTTAAGTGGCTCCATCAAATAATATCCACTTGAAGGGTTGATGGAACTGAGGAAGAGCATAACTTGGGGCTCTAAAGTTGCTCCACTAGAAAGCTCACCACCACCTACTAGGCCAAGGATGAATAATCCTAACCAATCACCACCATACTCATAGTCTAAATATGAAGTGTATGGTAAGTTAGAGTCTGGCCCCTTGTATGAGGACGAGAAAGCTGATGATGCAAAGTGCATTTAAGAATGCAGAATCTAAAAATGAGGGGTTAGAAAATAAGGAAGAGGAGGAGGAGAGTGAATCCAGTTAAGATACCACCTCCTCTCCCATCTGCTAAGCCTTTATAAATAGAGACTGCCTCAGTGCCCATCATTAGCTGGTGGGGGTACACCACGATACAAGAATTATATGAGACAGACAGTGCTATTACCCCTTCTACTCAAAGACCAAACAGAGGGTTCTTCTTAGAGAACAAGATGAATACTATATGCATGTCTGAGATGCCTGACTTCGAGGTGCATTTCAAATAATATCTCTTTGAGTGGATGACTATGGCTCCTGGGCAGTATAGCCTAACATTGGTGAGGGAGTTTTATGTTGCATATTAGATAAAGATGAAGTAACTTTATCCATTAGGGTGATAGTGGAAGAGTGGTAAACCCTTGTTTGCAATTATGATCAGAGCTGTTAGGGTAAACATCTTAACCTAGACTATTTCTAGATTCTTGCATGGTTCGAATTTCCATATATTGACCAATACTATTGATATTGATCACCACATGGATGAAATATGAAAAGTGAACATGAAATAAATTGGGATAAAGGATAAGTATACTTATTCCCGATGGATGACTGATATTATTTATAATGACATAGGAGGAGGTACCTTAGGTGGTTGGCCCTTCAACATGGATCACAATGAGCAGTCTAAATTTTGCTACAAAGAAAAGGTGAAAGCTAGTGCGTCATTATTTGAGTCCCACAAATAGGGATAACATGTTGAATTCTGATCGAGCTACCTTGGTTGTGGGCATTATAAAGGGATACGAGATTGAAATATCCAAGATTATATCTTGGGAGATTCATGACCGGATGGTTAATATGAACATATCCTTAGCCTTCCCATCCCTATTGACACAGTTGTGTTTAGATCAGGGTGTATGAGATATCCCGAATATGGATTAGTTTTTCCAGGTTTGATGGACCATTATTTGGGTTTGATTTGAGATTTCTCTAACCCCATATTAAAGAAAAATCTGGAGGCCACTTTACTTTAGGAGGCATTTCAAGATGACGGCCATGGTGTTGATAGTCTAAGATTCATCGATGTTGGTGATACCTCTGCTGAGCCCAGTCCGAGCCTTAGGCCTTGATAGATGCATCTAGTACTTCTTAATTTCTGACCCTACTTCCTATAGTAAGACCATTCACTTCTAGGCCAGCTCCCACTAGCTATGCTCTAGTCTTATAGGCCTTCCTAAATGATATGCTAAATAAATTAGGCAAACTTGAGTGTAGGGTGACTACTATTGAATAGGGAGTGCAACCGCGGATTAAGAGGGAGATTCAGGGGAAGATTAGGAGTGTGTATACCTAGTTTGACAGGCTTTGCAGAAGGTTAACCAGAAGTTGGTGGGCATTCAATCCCTAGATCTGGTGGGCATACATGAGAAGTTGGCCGTGCTTCGAGCTGTAATAGAGGGGATGCATGTGAGGCCATCCTCGACTTATCCTATTAATAAGGAGATCCAGGAGGAGGAGTTGCTAAATATTTAGGGTACCAAGGAAAAAAATAGCTATTGAGGGTGAAAAGGGTGAATGGATGGAGAAGAAGCAAAAAAGAAGAAAGGATAAGGATGTAGAGGTGGCCAAGGCGGCCAGTGTTTGGTCTACATAGGACCACCAGTCGAAGGTCCATGAGACAACAACGGTAGCTATAGCTCTTGAGTGGTTGATATGATAGCTTCAGTTTTAACAAATTTGAGTGGGAGTACCACTCCGCCTCTAGAGTCACTATTGAGTGCACCAACCATCATCAATGACAATATTTATGTGAGCATACTGGTCACTTCTGGGGCCCCTCTTAATGAAAGTAGGGCCCATTTGGGTGCCTTATACTAAGACTTCTTAAGCCGGGGCCTAGTGCACCCGAGTATGTCCTTATTCCTTTTGCTTTATAATGTAGTCACACACTGGGTATTATTTCATTATTTAGTTATGGTTAGGGTATACCACAACCATCGTGAATTTATGTATCCATGCTTCTTTTTTATCATCCACAGTATGATTGTAGAATCATTATGTCTAGGAAATATTGTGTCATATTTGTATCGTATTATGTTTTGTTTTGTGTGTTTTTGTTTAGCGAGGAGAAAAATAAGTGCATGTTTGATTTGTTTGTGCTTAAACAAATGTGTTAGAAAAATGATACCATCCAAAAGATGTTTTTTTAATTGTGTGATGCATATATATGTGACCATTATGAATCTTATTATGGCGTTAGGATCAGGGACATAATAATAATAGCTAATATTTGCATGAACCGAATAGGTAGTAGTTTGGGATACAACCCTGCGTCATGTGTATGTGAGATGCCTACTTAGTTCCCTTTGTGTATAGAATTTAGAACTTGCTCGGTTAGTCTTACCTAGGTTGTAGGGTAGTCGGTTAGGAAAAGATCATAGTTCGTTCTTGAAATTAGTCCACTTTTAGCCAAATGACCTACCAAATGTGAGAAAGTAATCCCTTGATCCCTGTTTGAGCCTTTGGAAACTATTTTTATAGTTTCACCTTTTCCCTTCCTATTTGAATTACAATGGACCTATTTTGGCCCTGGTCCTCCTTGGAAATTGTGCACCTCAACTTAGGAAAATTGCCTAAGTAGAGGGTGGCTATCATAGGGGTGCATGATTAGAAGTGGATATAAAGAAGGGTGTAAATAGAAGAAAAGAAAGTAGGGCTGGTTGTGGTAGGAAAGAGAGAAAAAAATGAAAAAAATAAAAAAAGAATAAAAGAAACCGTACCCAGCCTGAATAAGCAATAAAAGGAAAATGGGAGAAATAAGGGCAAAATGAAGGAAAAGTTGGTTGATAAATTGACCCCAAAATGTAATTGTAGGGATAAGGAGGATTAGTCACTAAATTCCTAAATGTACCATACCATCCCCAAGCCTACGTTACAAGCCAAGTTATGTCCTACAGTAATCCTAACCTGATTGTCTGAAAACTAAAGTAAAGAAAATAAGGGTAAGCCTATGGTATTCTGTGCATAATATTGGAACTTCTTAATGAGTGTGAGTGCCTTGTGACCATCCTCGTATTAACATGAATGATTTATCTGAGTGAGTGAGACTTCTTTGTTATGAGAGAACTTGGGTTGTGTTGCGAGCTGCTTATTTGTTCTTGTAGTATAACTTGTACATATGTGTGATTATTTGTTGCTAATGTTATTCCATATCTTAATTTCATTATGTTATATTGTTGTGCTACAATGATTCACATAGTTGGGTTTGAAAAATTAAAATATGAGGGGGTATTGTTTTGAGCTGAATTCGAGATTGACTGCCATAGGTATCTTAGGTTCTTCTTCGTTAAGCATCATTTTTGGTTGAGTTTTTATTTTTGTTGTCTGAGGACATTCAAACATTCTAAGTTGAGAGTGTTTATATGCCATGGTTTCATGGAACTTTTGATGCTTAAAACTAGGAAAATATGCAAATACTTAAACTATTTTGTTCTATATGATTTATGTTTGTGTGTATGTTGTAGGGAAAATAGGTTGAAAGTGAATTGGATAAGAAATAAAAGAACAATTCTAAAAATCAAAGGTACTAACTGGACTACGAGTCATTGTATGACAACACAACTCATAGCCCAAGTCATGCTGATAATAGTGAAGGCTGCTGATTCCAGGAGTGAAGTTAAGGTTGACCACAACTCGTTAAGAGTGATAACAAGTCGTGGTGTGTGTCATTGAAACACCCTGATTTATGGACCTTAGAAAATTTCTTGGGATTCTGGTGTTTGGACCCAATACGACTCATGGGTACAATTTGTATGTTGGGGTACAGATGGTATGGTCCAGTCATATGCTGACCAATATTGGTTGGTGGAATGGATTTTAGTTACTGGAATGGATATGACTTAGGGATAAGAGTCGTATTGGTGGGTATAGATTGTTTGGTTACTTAACTTAATCTTAGACTTGGTTACTTAGTTTGGTTTTGAGTACGAGTGGCTCACCATGAGCCATGAGCCAAGGTACGATTCATACCTAGGACTCATATGGTAGACAATGTCTAAATCTTTCTTGGGTTTAATCTGCCAGGGGTACGGATGAAGGGTATGAATTGTATGCTACGGATATGACTTGGTTAGATGATTCATATGTTGGACAGTATTTGATCTAAAGGTTAAGTCTAGGATATGAGTGGAGGATACCACTCGTATTGAAGGGTACGACTTGTGAGGGTCAGTCGTACCCTTGGGACAGGATTTTTGTAAAACTTAAGTGGGGGTATTTTGGACATTTCCCCACTTATCCTAATAAGGTCCCACAACTTCTAACCTACTTGGGAGGTTATTTACCCTATTATTCCATTCATTAATACTTAGAAACTCTTCTAAAACACTCTATAATTTTCTCAAAAACTTTTGGGCAAGGGAAGCTAGGGTTTCAACTAGAGGATTGATTTGGGGCTTGTCTTGGTGATTTGTTTCCATCATTATCTTGGTTTAAGGCATTTTCTTTTCCCTTATTTTTAATTCTATCTAAAAGCATATTTTTTATGAATGTTTTCATGAGTTCATTGATTGTATGATTTTGGTTTCCAAATATGATTTGGGGGTTTTGATATTAAATATTTTGTTATGGTTTTCTATAGTTTTAATTATGATTTATGTGCATTAATGGTGATTTTGGATAAGTGGACTACATGGTAATGGGAATTGGTTTTGGTTATATTATGCCCCCAATGTGTTTTGACAAAATGCCTATAATAATGTTTTCATTTCATTGAGTATTTTCATGAAACTCTTACTTGTTTTAAAATATGGTAAAGGAATTATGCATGGTTTAAATGGTTTGTAAAGGTAAATGGCTAAATGGTTATGCTTGTGGGGTACATGGAAACCCCCAAGTGGTTTAATATAGTAAATAGAAGGGTACCTAGAATTCCCCTTAAACCAATATATGGTTGGCTATAGATAATACTTGCAAGTATGGTCGGTATGACGATACCACCACTAAATGACCTTGGTTAATAAATGGTAAATGTATTGATTGGTTGCTTGGTAATGGTTTTAATTTGGAAATAATGATGGTATGTGTAGCAAAGCCGTGAAAGATGGAGGTTCCAGGGGGACCAAAACCGGAAACTCATATTTGTCATTGTGAGGTTAGTCTTGGTGACCATGTGCATGATGTCTCACTATATTTTAGGGATTTACTAGTCATCCAAGGTATTCTTTCCTGGTCATGTGGCTACACGAACTGGGGCCCTTTCAGCAAGGGGAGCTAAACCCATATGGCCCATGGGTGGTTTAGGATGACAAAGCTACACAACCCAGGTAAGAGTTTTAAAGGCATGCTAAATTTGGTCCCCTTTTCCATCATGGTTATATATATATATGTATGGTTGTGTGCATATGAATGGTTTTACTTGGTTTTATAAATGAAATTATTTTATCTTTATACTGAGATCATGCTAGCGTTCACCCGCTAGCCCATCTACTGGCGGTTGTATACCTACGCTATGCAGGAACCGGCCATTCTATTCCTCCTTTATAGTGATTGACTCGGGGATCATCATTTGGATTGAAGTGGTGATTTTTCATTCTTTCGAAAGGCTCCATTTTATGTTATGAATATTTCTAGACACTTAATTTTATTTAGGACACTGGTTTTGGTCATGGTTGGGGGCATGTACCAACCTAATCTTATTACTCTTTTGGTTAGAGGCTTTTTGGTACTACTATGGGTTGGAATGGGCGGGATCAGTATTAGTGTCAGCCTTGGCATTGGAATAAGCTAGAGGGATGACATCATTGGCCAATATTGTTGGTTGTTAAATCATATTTTATTTTTGGATTAATTGCACTATGTTTTGGAACATTTTTGGTTATGACCCTTGTTTCAGTATCGGTTTGGTATGGTTGGGTTATTGGTATGGGATGGTTGGACTCAGTTGGGTCAGTCACGGTTGTGATCTTATCCCAATGTCTTCACGTGAGCTGTTACACTATTTTGTTATATGCTCAAAATTTAGCCAATTCAGGGCAGGTGGCTGGAGGTTGGTTAGGTAATGGGGGTTGTCTCCAGTCTCGATTAGACTTGAGAAACCCATATGATAAGGCCTTCGGTCACGTAGCATCGATTCATATTGAGCAAACTAGCAAAAAGCCCTAAGGAAGCCAAGTTAAAGCCCTAGTGGAAACAAAGGATGACTATGAGTCGTTATGATAGGGTACGACTCGTTGTGACTATTCGTTCTGAGAGCAGAGAAAAAGTCTTGAAAGGTGAAAATCCATTAGAGTGACAATGAGTCCGGCCAATGACTTGTAGTGTCTGACCACGGGTCATTATCAGTGAGCACAAAATGGTGACAATGAGGCGGACAATGATTCTTCTTTAGTCTAAATGACTCGTTGCCTGAGGAATGATCACTGCCGACTTTATTTTCCTATTTTATTTTGGCTAGGTTTTCTTTGTTATTTTGAGAAACTATAAATACCCATTGGATATTCTTGTAATAGTTTACATACTTTATACTCTTACAAATATATATTGATTTCAAGATTGAGTTTTGATCTTGGAATCCTCTTTGTCCTTAGTTTTGGTTGATTAATTAATTCAAGACTTTAGGGGTTCATCATTAATTACTTGTTAGATTATTCATATGTTTTATTTATTGAATTCCATGGATTGTTTTTCAACTATGAGCGACTGATTGCATTAGCTAGGGTTATGGGAACCCTTGCAAAATATCAATTATGGAAAGTGTGAGGTTCTTTTAGATCATCATTTACACTTATATTGTGATCTTCTTCAATTTTATTGCTTTCTTAGTGGTGAATAACTCTAAGAACCCTCCTATATTCGAGATCATCTTTACAAGAGAGATAAAGATTAGGAAAGAAAGATTATAATAGTAATTTGACACTATCTACCCTCATCTAATAACCTGATACCCACAAGGTGATAGTTAAAATGGGATCAAAGACAAGTGTTTGTAAGGTGACATCCTGAGACTCACAAGGTAAAGGATGAGATTTATCAATGCGTTCAGTTGACGGTTGGTAATATCTATCTTGGCAGATTTTGCATGTGTGGTGGTGAGATAGTTGCAGAACGTGATAAACCTACTAAGTTAAGAAGCTAGAGGAAACACATTCCTAGTGTTCATCTCAGATTGTTTACAACCAAAAGTATTCACAACTTATTACTTTTCACGATTTACTACATATCCCCCAATTTACTCTACTGCACTTTCGGCTACTTTAGCAAGTTCGAGAGACGAGTTCAAACTATTCCCTATGGGATCGAACCCAACCTAGTGGGTTACTATAATTTGAAAATGACCAAATTGTATCTTCTTGGAGGGTATAGTTTGGGCAAAATCAAAGGCTTGAAATATATCAAGCATGGCTAATTTGAATAGAAAGATCTGGTTTTATACTATTTAATGTTCAGGTCGAGAAAGTTTCCAATAATTCTCAATAGATAGCTCTATAGTTTATTACTCGCGATATCAATTTGGAGATGATAACAACCATTATATATGCAAAATACAATTCTAATCAAAGGCTAGAACTGTGGGATGACATCTATCAACTGGCTTGTAGTATGACATTCCTTGGATAGTAAGAGAGATTTCAATATTGTCCTTAATGGAGAGGTGATGTGAAGCTAAAATTCATGCATTTATACTATCATTCGCCTCACATTTATTCTTATTTTTGTATAATCTTGAGCTTATTTGATATGAATTGCACTTATGTTAGTTATTTTGATATGTAGGTTGGTGATTGATGGAGTTTGATAGTAATGGGAGAAGAATTGAGCTTTAACATCCGAGTAAGAGCTAATTATATTAATAAAAAATAAGTCTAAAGGTATATGACCAAGACAGGAGATTAGGCGAAGTTCATGATCATTCCCAATCCCTAAAGTCAAGTTCATGATCATTCTCTTCCTATTCTAGGGCTTTTCTAACGTAATTTATCTAAAGCTACTAATTTCATGGATTAATTAGTGATTAACTAAGTACAAGGATAAATTAATCATTAATAATCAAAACCTATTTTCCGATGTGCTATAGAAATATAGCATTTTCGACGATTAAAACTATAAAAATATGCAAGTTTCTGAGGTTGTTTTGTTAGATATGATGCTTTTTGGTATGTATTACAAGAAATCATGTTTTGAATGCTAAGTTCATAAAAAATATGAAAAAGGTGTTTTTGGCTACTTATGGAAGTAATTATGGACGTTCTGGACACTTTCCAGCTTGTTCGTGATCAAACCATGTAGGGGAATTAAAGAAGAGCTGAAAAGATGCTCCCGACACTTGCTAAGTCAACATGTGGACCACAAGTAGTACATGTGGACTACAAGTGGAAAAACCAAGTATTAGAAGTCGAAAATCTCGAGAGCTAACCTATATGATTTTTTGGCCCTAGCACTTGCGATCACCACTTTCGCCCACCCTGCAAGCCGCAAGTACTACCTACAACCTAGGGTCAGGGTGCAAATAGGGACCATAAGTAGTCACTGACTCTTTTTTCCTCCTATTTAGTTTGGTATTTAATTTTAGGTTTTCCTCATGTACTATAAATTCTCCTTATGTGTTTTTAGTAGAAGTTACGTATTTTTTATACTCACAAATATATTTTGATTCCAAGATTTGATTTTGATCTTGGAAGTTTTTTGTATTAACTTCAATTGACTAATTCAGTTATAATTTTTGGTTTTCTACTTCTTATTATTGTGATTTCATCTATGCATTCAATCATTAAAGTTGTTGATTACTTCATAAGCATGAGCGGCTAAAATCCCATAGCTAGGGTTGTAGAAACCCTAGTAGATTGAAGAAGTAGGGGAAGTGCTATTGTTGTTCTGAACTGATACCCATGCATGCATTGCTTTATCTTCAATAAAATAGTTTTCTTAATGGGTGTACACATTAGGATCCCGCCTAGATTATTACTACTTACTTAAAAAAAGTAGTGACTAGGAAAATATAAAAATAATAGTAATTTGAAGTTTAACTGTTGATCCACACTTTTAGGATTTATCTTAGTAAGATGGTTAGAGTTCATATAATAACTAAAGAGTCAAAAGGTAATAGTTAACTGGGATCAAGATAAGGGTTATTATGGCGAGATCCCGAGACTCAAAAGGTAAAGTGTGAAATCCTTCTACTCATCCAAAACACTGTAGAAGGTACATAACTTATCGATTCTGTATGCAAGGTATCGAGTTAGTTCAATAAAGCATGAAAAGTCTACGGAGTTGAGAATCCAGGGGGAATACAATATTAGTGTTCACTCACGACTGATTAAAATTGAAGTTGATACTCACCACCTGTTTGATATTATTACTCAACCCCCTTTCCAATTTACTTTTCCAGTTTTGTCCATTAATTACAATAGCTGAGAGCCACGATTCCACGTATTCTCTTGGGATTCAACCCCAACCTTTTTTGGGTTACTATATTTGGCAGCGACCTATCATCTTAGAGGAGGTGTAGCTTGGATGTCACTAAATTTTGGCGCCATTGTCGGGGAATAGGATGTTGATTTGTGAATTAAAGTTCTTACAGTTTTTATTTTTTTTGATTTTTTTTATTCTTAGTTGGGTATACACTGGTGTATGCCTAACACATGGAGTAGAGGCAAACCCCTACTCCTAGTGAATTCGAATCCAGGGAGGATCCTACAAAAACATAGTAGGATAGTGGAACATAAAAGAGATGATAATCCTGAAGGGGTTTGTGATGTTGTAGCTCCCCCTCTTCTCGAAGGAGCACATAATATTGTTGATTGACAGATTGGTGAACTTTTAGCTTAAGAAAAATATGAGAGGAGGGCAATAGAAGAAGCTCAGCGGGTAGATTGGGAGGTAGAGTTAGCTGAGCAAAGGTAAGAAGCAGGCCACGGAGCAGCACTCGGAGGAAATCAAAACAAAGCTAGACGTGCTCATGTTCAAGTAATCCCAGCAAACCAGTATGTGCAGCCATGTCCAGATAATGAAGAAAATTTGGGATACGTTGAGCCACCAGATATTGAAGATATTATTTCTCCTTTTTCCCTTAAGCATTAAGTTTGACTTAATGAGTGCAATGATCCAGCTCTTAAATCTGAAGGTTGTGTTTGCAGGTCTGCCTACAGATGATGTAAATATTCATCTTGCAAATTTTATTAGGATCTGCAGTTTGTATACCATTCCAGGGGTGAATCAGGAAGCAATTAGACTAAGTTTTTCCCTTCTCACTTATAGGAGAAGCATCTCTATGACTAGGGGAACTGCCAAGAGGCTCTATCACTACATGGAATGAGTTACACAGACAATTCTTGAATCGATTCTTTCCTTCATCCAAGATGTTGCAACTTAAGGAGGAGATTTATAATTTTAAGAAGCTGCAGTCAAAGTCTATGTATGAGACATGGTTTAGTTTAAAGAAGAATTTGAGTATGGTGCCCAACCATCGGATGTCAGGGATAAGCTTATAGGAGATATTTTTATCGAGCCTTGACCATCATATCAGAGCCATGGAAGACACTATCTCTAGAGGTGCTTTTATGAGACTATGTTGGAAGGCAGCTTTGGAGATGATAGATTATATCTGACTCACTAACTAAGGGTGGAAAACTCGAGAGGCTAAGATGGGATCTAGAACATATGCTATTAGAGCCTCATATGACCAGAAAGTAGCTGATGATTCAGTAGAACTAGAAATTATGCTACTAAGAACTGATATAGGGGTACTAGCAAAGAAGGTTACAATAGCAACATCCAAGAAATTGAATACACTAGCACTACAGGCTTCGACTGCCAAAGATTACGAGTCAAAATTAGTGGAGGAAGCAAACTATCTGGATCATTAGTTGGCGGGTTTCCATGCTTAAGGTCAAGGGAACCAAGGCCAGAACTAAGATGACAAATAAAAAGATCATAGTAGCGAGTGAGATAGTGACTGAAGAAAGAAGGATGACACTAGAGAGAAGGGAGATAGGTTCATTCCACCTAAAAGAAGAGATGTAGAATTAAGAATGGAAGAGATACTGACTAAGCTGGTAAAGGGTCAAGAAAATCAAGATATCGGCCTTAAGGAGATTAAGGCCAACATTTTAGTATTGACCCAAAAGGTTGAATCTTATGCCACCGCTATCAAGCAGTTGGACCACCAGTTTGGGCAAATGTCAGCAATTTTGAACCAGAGGCAGCTAGGTACCCTTTCGAGCAACACTGTATAGAATTTAAAAAATTACAGTAATGTTTTTGCCATTACCACGAGGAGTGGAATTACTACTATGGATCCCCTACTATTTGTCGTAGAAGTTATTATTGATGAGATGCCTATTGGGTAGTTAGAAAGGGCAACAAGTGGTGATGATACAACTGCTAAGGAAAGAGGTAAGGGTATGGTTGATGAACAGGAAATAAGACAAATATTTAGACCATCCCCACCTTTTACCCAGCAACTAAAGCATAAAAGTGAGGAAGGAAAATTCAAGCGGTTCAATGAGATGTTGAAAGAGTTGAGATTGAAAATTTCTCTTCTTGAGGTATTGGTGTAGATGCCTAGATATTTTAGATTTATGAAGAAATTGGTCACAAAGTAAAAGGTTGATACGATTGAGGATGTTGATGGCTTGCACCACTGTAGTGTAGTCACTGTGATGTATTTTTAAACAGTCGTACTAATCCTCGCTCTATTCATCTCTTAGTTGCATACTTAAGGGGTTTAAGTCTTGAAATTTACACTAAGTGTTGGGGAATTAGCCTTTTTCCAGATCCCTAAACTTTGAGAATTTTTATTTTGGTCTTCCTGACCCTGAGACATTAGTTTTTGAGTTAATTCATGTTCAGGGGTGTAGGAAGTATGTCTCGGATAATTTATGGATTTTTCAGAAAGGATTAGGTCATGTTTGGATTTTGATTCTAGAACCTCAATACGATAGTGGCACATCATGGTGGGTATAGTGATGAGCACATCACCACATCAAGGTGAAGGTGTTTTTGTCCATTTCTTGATTTATAATTGAATGCATGTGTCATGATCTTTATCCTAGTGTGTGAAGTGCTTATGAGGTGAAGAATGTTCATAGGAATCACTTAGAATAAAGTTGAGCTAAGAGCCTTTGATTAGTCCAAAGTTTGGCATTTGATTCAACAAGGGTCAGCTATGAACGTGTATAGCTATTGATATATGTGGAATATTTTAGCTCTAGATCTAAGAAATTTTACATAATTGAATTATCTTTTCTACGATACCAATTTTGCCATAATCCGATACTCGAATGAAAAGTTACGATCATTTTTGTCAGAACTAGTAGCTCACCGTAATTGGACCGCATTGCGATGAGCCTTTAATCCTCATTCCAGTTATAAATTTTTTGTTTAAATGATGGAGGGGAAGTTGGGTCTTTTCCCACCTTAACCCAATTCATAAAAACACGACCTAAGGTTTTAGTTAGGGAATTATATGCCCATATTCTCCATTTTTTCTCTCAAGAACAAACCCAAATCACCCCCTCCAAGTTCATCCATTCCATCATCTTCTCCTCAAGAAAAATTAATATTTAAGGTACCCTAATTAAAGAATCTCAAGAAAGCTTTCAAGATCATCTCCATGGCTTTCAAGGTTAAGGTTTCTCCACCAAGTCAAGTCTATTAAGGTGTGTGGGAGTTCATGCATATGTCCCCTTTCACCCTTGGAGCCCAAAACCCTTTTATTTCAATTAAAAGTGAATTTTTCAATAATTATGTTATTTTAGATGTTCAAGAATGATTGAATTTTATGTTTTCATGATGTTTTTAATTCAGTTCAGCCCATGTGTGATTCCATGCAAGATTTTGAATTCCTCATGCCATGAATTTGAGTTTCTCCATGCTTTATTAAAGTGAATTCCATGATAGATCCCAAATTCATAATTTTTAGCAACATTCCTATGTTTTAAATTCATGTTTTCCACATGTTTGATGAAATTCCCATATCATGTTCAATCAATTTCAAGATGAACCCCCAAGTTATGAATTTTTCCATGTAACTCTATTATCTCTTATGTTTAAGACATTCTTACGTTCAAGCTATGATCTTTACATGTTTTGATGAAACACCCGTGACCTATTTCAAGCGAATTTCATATAAATTCCCCAAAACATGATCTTAGTTATGTAATCATGTTATGCTCCCATGTTTAAGACAATCCCATGTTAAAGTTTATGATTCCCAAGTGTTTTTGTTGCAATTCATCCTTGACACATTTGAATGGTGATTTTTGCATGTCACATCCTTAAACCATGATTTTAGTATTGAAATTAGATTATTATCTAATGTTTTAACCATTACCATGCACAAGTCTATGAATTCTAAGTGTTTGATGAAATTACCTAATGATTGGGTTTTGAATATTGACTACTTATTTTGTCCAGAAGCTTTAGTATGTCCTATTGTTATTGTTATCGAGTCCTGGGGGTTATGAATATCTAAAATTTAGTTGTTTACCTAGTTTTTAGTACCTACAAAATGGTTTTGGATATATTTGAGTATTATTAGTTCAGTCAGTTATCATACTAGTCAAACTTAGATCAGTTCAGTAATCTAAGTCAGCTCAGTTGGGAGTAGGATTTTGCACCGAGAAAACCCAGGTATGGGGGCTCACCTGCCAGTTGAGGGTGTGATCTTTAGTAGCAGTCCCTGTATGCCAGTAGAGGGTAACTCTTTAGTCCTTTGGGACTTTACTTTAGTGGATCCACTCAGCCATGTGTTAGTAACCATGGCATGGTACTGACAACCTTCAAACTGGGTTCACAGGTTGGACCCCAATTAGATCATATTGAGACATGTTGGTTAGATGATAGATTCCTCAATCTCAGTTTAGTATTTAGTTTCAAAATTTAGTTTTAGCTTTGCTTGACCATAGCATACAATTATCAGTTATTCAGTTATCAATATTTCAGTATCTTAGTTTATAGACTGTATCAGAATCATGTTTTATGCTTGGTCTTTCCTTTTCAAATTCTACAATTTTCATGTATTTATTCTCAGTTATCTCATGGTGTTCAGTAGTGCATATTTATATATTAGCTACTCAGTATTTATACACTAATGATCCCTTTTTCTTAGATTTCACTCATTCCGTCACCCATGCTTCAGTTATTCAGTTAATCAGATTAGTTCAGTATAGATATGTTTGGTTTCAAATGTTCACGTATTCATGTGTTATCGTATCCCATCTTTAGTTCTACTTATTCAACAAAAGCAAGGTTTTAAGAAACTAAGTGTAGTGATTCACTAGATTATTAGCTTATGTTTGTTACTCATGTTTTACGATACTTCATCTTCTAGTTTATTTTAGTCTCTTGGTGAGTCTACTTACACCTATTCATGCATGTTTTAAGATTACGTATGAAACCGGTTTAACTTATTGCATTTATCCTACTTATTCTGTACATTCCAGAAGTACTAATCCACATATATGTCTATGTGCTACATTGTCTCATAATGTAGTTACAAGTTATAACCTACACATCATAATCAGACAGTTGCAGCTTCTAGTCAGCAGCTTATAAGTTTTCCTATTTCGAGAACTTTAGTCAGATTTGATTCATGTACTGTATTGTGTTTTGATTTTCTATATGTATTGATTCGTGGTAGTTGGAGGAATGTCCCAACTACCTAAAGTCAGTATAGTAGAGGCTTCAAAGATGTCAGTCAGAGTCAGTCATGTAATTTCATTTCTCTCTTTAGTTTTATCAGCTTGTAAATTATATCAGTATTATAATTCTTCTTAGATTTTTTTGCATAATTATATTTTTGCGCAGAAAAACCAGTTATTTAATGTAATAAATTAGTTTCTCAATAATATGCAAGTTCATTGGTTATCTTCATGATAAACTTGGTATCAGAACCCAGAGTTCAAGTGTCCTAGGGTGTCTATGAAGCCATGTTTAGTAGTCTTATAGAATGGTACAGAGACGTATGTACTTTTCTTCAAGAGGCTACAGGGCATTTAGGAAATGTTTCTCTTCTTTCAAGTCCCGAATCATGCAGTAGAAGTGTTATCTAATAAATTAATGTAGATCATCATCTTGCTCTATTCTTACCAACTCTACCTTAGTTTTGAGGCAACAAAAATAGTGAAGGTTAAATCCCTATAGGCAGAGTTTTCTCATCCAGTCCCCACAGATAGTTATAGGCTTGAAATAGTGTATGGAAGAATTTAAGTTTGTTGATACAAAATTATATATTGTTGATGTCGGATGTTCAGGTATGATGGCACTTCTCATAGTTTAGATATAATGTTAGTAGTCTATGATGGAAGTTAGTATGGTTCATTGAAGGTTTGGGGATATCCATGTTAAGTGTTAGAATCTAAGTTTGAATATTTGAAAATTGAGCTAATAGAGAAAAGCAGTTAAAGCTCTACATGCTCTGAACTTTGAGTAAAGTGAATGTAGTTTAGTTTAGAGATTTTAAAGGGGTCCAGAGACTTAGAATGATAGCTTAAAGCTAAGGGGAGATGATAGAACAAGTAACCAAGACAGGCTCTCAGATTCTAGTAGTAATGCCAATATATTATAGAACAACAGTAAGGGAGGATGATACCTAACCCATTCTTATCCCAATACAAAGTTTTTCAGACATCATAACATCTACTCATGCCTTACAAGTCATCCCTATGGTCATAGGTCATATTTATGCACTTTCCATAGAATCATGTATGTTTCCAATTCCTA
Source organism: Capsicum annuum (assembly GCF_002878395.1). NCBI lineage: Eukaryota > Viridiplantae > Streptophyta > Magnoliopsida > Solanales > Solanaceae > Capsicum > Capsicum annuum. Next base: position 121,991,934 of record NC_061119.1, on the reverse strand, counting down.
GCATGAGGAGTTCCAGTTCACTCAGTAGTAAGAAATATATTCCATGAAATTATGAACTCCAAAATCAGGTAATGCAGCTCATGACTCATGTCCTCATGATTTACAGTAAGTTTAGTTCTAATTATTCATGCTACCCTATTAATAATCTGCAAAATTTAGATTATGTCATGTATATCTTCAGTTTAGACCTCTTTGATGAATCCATAGTGTTTATACTCTCTTCCTCAGGCCTCAGTTACGTGTAAAAGTTATTATTTTATGCTTCAGGTCCTTATGCTCTAACCTTTTAGTGACTATCCTTAATATTAAGATAGTGATGATGAACAATTCTTTAGATGGGAGAGAGTAAGTGGTCCTTATTTTCATGGTTCAGACTAGTATTACAGTGTTATATGTGTACCTTGTGGTTTTGAGTTAGGATTGAACATGGTGGGATTATGTAGCTCAACTCAGACTTTGGCAAGAATAGTTATATATACCCAAGTAAGAATTAAAAGTTGAATCAAATAAGCATGGTATTTAAGGGGAAAAATATAGTTGAGTATAAGCTTTCTGTATAATTCAGTCCGTATAGTTAGTAATTCAGTTAAATATTCAGACAGGCAAGTTCTCATGGTTTTTCCATCTTCCAACCTAGTTTTACTATCAGAAGTCTTATGAATATGACCATTCCATGAGGTAAGAAATTTGCATCCATGCAAATTACAAATTTAGCTTAGTTCATGCATTATGCATCATGTTTCAGATTCATATATTTAGTCATGATTCAGTTTGTAAGTGCCCCGTGCATTATCTCAGTCTTTCCTTAGTATTTCATCCAAGATAGTATCATTCGGGGGATAAAATATCCCAAGAGGGAGATGTTACCCCAAGTTTTCATGTCCTAAACCTCTCATCTTTTCTTCATGAAACCAGATCCAGCTTGAGATAATGGTTACTTATAAGTTGACTCTCTCATTTCTATCTCAGTCTTATAACCATTCTCATGTCATATCATGTATTTAAGGAATCAGTTCAATTTATGATATTTAGTTCATGTCTCATATTTTAGACTCAGTTATGTAATCATATTTCCAGTTTTGCATGTTCAGTAGATGATCTAAATTTCTACCTATCTAAGTCGAACCAATCTTATTTGAAGATGAATATTTCCAAGGGGGAGATAGTGTAATATCCTGTACTAATCCTAACTTGATTTAGCTCTTAGTTGCATACTTAAGGCTTTAAGGCTTGAAATTTTCACTAAGTGTTGGGGACTTAACCATTTTCAAGACCCCTAAACTTTGAGGATTTTCATTTTGGTCTTCCCGACCTTGAGACGTTAGTTTTTGAGTTAATTCATGTTCAGGGGTGTAGGGGTGTAAGAATCATGTCTCAGATAATTTTTTTATTTTTTGAACAAGGATTGGTTCATGTTTAGATTTCGATTCCAGAACCTCACGGTGATAGTGGCGCGTCGCGATGGGTATAACGATGAGCACATCATCGCATCACAGTGAAGGTGTTTTGTCCAGTTATTAATTTATAATTGAATGTATGTGTCATGATCTTTATCCGAGTGTGTGAAGTGCTTACTAGGTGAATAATGTTCATAGGAATCACTTAGAACAAAGTTGAGCTAAGACCTTTTGATTCAAACAAAGTTTGGTATTTGATTCTACAAGGGTCAACTATGAACGTGTATAACTTTTGATATACATGTAAATTTTCATCTCAAAACCCACCAAATTATAGATAATTGAATTACCTTTCCAACAATACCAATTTTTCCTTAATCCTATACTCGAGCAAAAAGTTATAAACATTTTCATTAGAACCAGTAGCTCACCGCAGTTAGACCGCATTGCAATGAGTCTTTAATCCGTATTTCAGTTATGAATTTTTGGTTTAAAGGATGGAGGGGAAATTGGGTCTTTTCACACCTCAACCTAATTCATAAAAACATGACCTAAGGCTTCAGTTAAGGTATTATATGCCCATATTTGCCACTTTTCTCTCAAGAACAAACCCTAATCACCCTCGCCAAGTTCATCCCTTTCATCATCTTCTCTTCAAGAAAAATCAAGATTTTACGTTCCCTAATCCAAGAATCTTAATAAAGCTTTCAATATTATCTCCATGGATTTCAAGGTCAAGGTTTCTTGACCAAGTCAAGTCTATTAAGGTATGTGAGAGTTCATCCATGGGTCCCCTTTCAACCATGGAGCCTAAAATCCTTTTCTTTCAATTAAAAAATGAATTTTTCAATCATTATGTTATTTTAGATGTTCAAAAAATATTAAATTTCATGTTTTCATGATGTTTTAATTCAATTCAGCCAATATGTGATTCCATGCAAGATTTTGAATTCTTCATGCCATGAATTTGAGATTCACTATGCTTTATTCAAGTGAATTTCATGATAGATCCTAAATTCATGATTTTTAGCAACATTCTCATGTTATAAATTCATGCGTTCCACATGTTTGATGAAATTCCCATATCATGTTTAATCAATTTTAAGATGAACCCCTAAGTTATGAATTTTGCCATGTAACTCTATTTTCCCCTCATGTTTAAGACATTCTTATGTTCAAGCTATGTTCGTTATATGTTTTGATGAAATTCCCAAGTCCTATTTTAAGCGAATTTTATGTAAATCCCCCAATTCTTGATCTTATTCATGTAATCATGCTATACTCCCATGTATAAGACATTACCATGTTCAAGTTCATGATTCCTAAGTATTTTTGTTGTAATTCACCCTTGACACGTTTGAATGGTGATTTTTGCATGTCACATCCTTAACCCATGATTTTATTATTGAAATTATGTTATTATCTAATGTTTTAACCATTCCCATGCTTAAGTCTATGAATTCCAAGTGTTTGATGAAATGCCCTAATGGTTGGGTTTGGAATATTGACTCATATTATATCTTGAAGCTTTAGTATGTCCTATTATTGCTGTTATCGAATCCTGGGGGTTATGGATACCTAAAATTTAGCTGTTCACCTAGATTTCAGTACCTACAAAATGGTTTCAGATAATTTAACTATTATTAGTTCAGTCAGTTATCATACTAATCAAACTTAGATCACTTCAGTAATTCGAGTCAGTTCAGTTGGGAGTAGGATTTAGCCTCGAACGAATCTAGGAATGGGAAATCACCTGCTAGTTGAGGGAGTGACCTTTAGTAGCAATCCCTGCATACAAAAACTACGTAGCCAGCATATGTTGAGATGTTAATGTGTTAGTTGGGGATTAACATATATATCTTTAGAGTAGCTGCCAGTAGAGGGTGACTCTTTAGTCCTTTGGGACTTCACTTTAGTAGATCTACGCAACCATGTGTTGTACCCGTGGCACTGTACTAACACCCTTCCAACTGGGGGTCACAGTTTGAACCTCAATTAACTTATATTAGGACATGTTAGTTAGGTGATAGCTCACACAGTCTCGGTTCGGTATTCAGTTTCAGAGTTCAGTTTAAGCTTTGCTTAACCATAGCATACAGTTACCAGTTATTTAGTTATCAGTATTTCAGTATCTCAGTTTACAGACTATATCTGAATTATGTTTTATGCTTGGTCTTGCCTTCTCAGATTCTATAGTTTTCATGCATTTGTGCTCAGCTATCTCATGTTGTTTAGTAGTCCGTATTAATATATCAACTACTTAGTATGTATACACTAGTTATCCCTATTTCTTAGGTTTCACTCATTTTGTCACCCAGGCTTCAGTTATTCAGCTAATTAGATAAGTTTAGTACATGTATGTTTGGTTTCAAATGTTCACGTATTCATGTGTTATCGTATCCCAGATTTAGTTCTCCTTATTATGCAAAAGCATGGTTTTAATAAATTAAGTATAGTGATTCACCAGCTTATCAGATTATATTTGTTACTCATGTTTTAAGATAGTTCAGCTTTCAGTTTATTTTAGTCTCTTAGTGAGTCTACTTGCACCTAGTCATGCATGTTTTAAGATTACGTATAAAACCAGTTTTACTTATTGCATTCAGCCCCTCTTACTCAGTACATTTCGGAAGTACTGATCCACATATATGTCTATATGCTACATTGTTTCATAATGTAGGTACCAGTTATAACCTACACATCATAATCAGGCAGTTGCAACTTCCAATCAGCAGGTGATGAGTTCTCTTATTTTGGGAACTCCAGTCAGATTTAATTCATGTACTGTGTTGTGTTTCAATTTTCCATATGTATTGTTTAGTGGTAGTTGGAGGCATGTCCTAGCTACCTAAAGTCTGTATAGTAGAGGTTTCATAGATGTCAGTCAGAGTCAGTCATGTAATTTCAGTTCTCTCTTCAGTTTTATCAGACTATAAATTATATCAATATTATAATTTTTCTCAATTTTTTCCATGATTATATTTCTGCACAATAGAACTAGTTATTTAATGTATTATAAATTAGTTTCTCAATAGTATGCCAGTTCATGGGTTAGCTTAGGATCACTAGTGGTTCCAAGAACCATGTAACGACTAGGGGGTAGTATCGGGTCGTGACATCTTTGGCTAAAAAAAGTGACCCTGGAGCATTCATTATATCATGTAGTATTGGGCCATCTCAATTTTCTAGATCCTTATATGACTTCGGAACCAACATAAATCTGATGTCACTGGCCATATTCAAGTAATTGGTTTGGACCCTCTGAAACTGACTCCAATACAGCTATTGATGGCTGACCGCATGGTGAAAAAACCTATTGGCATTTTATTTGTTGTTATTGTGAGAGTGGGTAATTTTATCTTTTTCCCTGACTTTTTCATTATGGATGTGAGGTTGACACCAAGATGCCCATCATATTAGGAAGACTGTTTCTGGCCATAGATAGAGCAATGGATAACATGGAGAAAGAGAGTTAAAATTCAGAGTCAACGATGAGGAGGTCACCTTCAACATCCAATAATCAATGAAGCAGCCTACCGACATAAGGGTGGTGATGGTGATCAATTATATTGATGACCTTGGAGGATATTTTTATGGGTATTTTGATTAATTCTGAGTAATCAAGATACCCGCAAGCATTGTATGGGAGACTACCCATGGTCTTGTTGGTGAAGTCTAAGTAACCAACATAGTCACATCGTGCCGTGATGCTAAAACAAGTGTTGAGTGGGAGGAAACCTACTATTTTATTGTTCACCTTTTGTTGTTTCTCTTTTGTAGGTTTTTAGCGTATGGACTTGCCTAAAATATAGTAAAATTGCTACATTCATCAATTTCTTGGTACACATGGCACCAAAAGTTGCTAAGAAGAAGAAGATCAATACCTCAAAGAGAAGAGCAGAGTCTCCCAATCCTAGTGGTTCAGTGGAGAAGTACCTAAGGCAGCGAAGTAGAGACACTGCAGTTAGGGTGACACGTAGAGTTACTAGAGGACAGATGCACTGGACTGCTCAGGCAGTTACAACCTAGCCAAGGATGAAGTCATCAAAGATGTCACCCCCAAACACTCTCCACCAGATGATGATGATGAGGTAGACGAGACAGATTCTGATTTTACTCCACAGGTTGTAGCTCAAGACCCCTAGTCTGAGTAAGGGTCCCAAGATTTATCCAAGATGCAGAGAAGGAGGAGTCATCAGGGGTGCCCCATTTTGAGGAGGGTACCACCACACATGTACAATAGATACATATATCTAATTTTAGAGGGGTACAAAGTAGTCTTCCCATGATACCCCAGTATAGTAGGAGCAGAGTCTCGCACCTACACATGCCTTGGAGGCACCTCTTGATAAGGAAAATATAAGGAGATGTGTAGAAGGGATATGGGAGATATTTGATAGGGACAATCATATTTTGGAGGGTGGATGTCCTAAGAGGCTTATTTACGAGGAGCATCAGATTGATCTATCTGGGCTTAGTGGTGTACCATAGTTGCGGGTTGCTTTTGACCATTACTAGTTAGAGTGGATATTGAGACCACTCGACTCTTACAACACAGCTATGGTATGTGAGTTTTATGCATCCTACCAAGATATAGTAGTTCTTCTTATGATCAGATTTCTAGGCCTAGTGAGGCACATGGAGCAGCCACAACTTAATCATACACTTGTAAGAGGGGTTAGAGTTGATCTATCATTAGAAAATTTTAGCCAGGTTAATTTTTTGTCCAACGAATATCACTCTTACATCTATAATTGAGTATGACTACAATTAAGAGTCATACATGAACAATATATTATATGGGAGGCTGATCATAAATATGAGAGGTTTGACATAGATAGGTGGATAAAAAACTATATTTCACCTTTAGGTGATGCTAACCCATGGATTGAGGGTCATGGTGTGATCAAGAAGGGTATGTTGATCTCTGAGGCAAAGTTTTGGTGGTTGCTCATTTGGTATTGACTTTTCCCCATAGCTTCATATAATTTATTGACTTGGACGTGAGTAGCCACGGTTGCTAGTATGATGGTTGGATATGTTATTGATTTTGTAGCCATCCTTCGGCAGGAGATCTATGACAGAGCATTTGGAGAGGACTAATTTGCCATTTTGTTGCATGATTCAAAGAATTTTTGACAAGGCAAGTGTAATTGAGATACCAGGAGTAGATGAGAGGGTACGTCCAATGGCTACTATAAATACAAAGAGTATGAAGGATCTGGCACAACCAGGACTTCCCAAGACACCTAAAAATCCTGCCGTAATACTTTGGGTCCAGATTGAGGGCCCATCAGTTTCCACAGAGTATGGTGATGCACATGTTAGCAATGTGGATATTAGTGTTGATGTGGATATAGAGGAATAAAGAGAGGCTCCAAATTTGAGTACTTAGGGAGAGGGGACACTAGCCAGTTCTTTATTAGCATAGGTTTGACCTTATAGCTGGTTGGTGTATCTTTAGATCCTACTCGGCCATCACCATAACTCCTGCTACAGGTATGATTACTGTATCTAGAGAGTTTTTACAGATCTTAATGGGTAGTCAGAGGGCCACTGATAATCGTTTTAGGGTTGTTGAGATGGAGATGACTGCCCTATATGGTAGATGATCTAGGATTCAGACTAGATTCGAGCAGGTAGAGGCAAAATAGGAGACCACACAAAAAGCTGTACCATGTAAGTTACGTGCTGACTTCCAAGTACGTCTTGATAAGTTTGAGAGATGGGTTATATCTTAATTTACTGAGATAGAGGTGCTAAATCTAGCCAAGATAAGATAGGATTTTAATATATTACGAGTAGAAGTATGATCTCTCACAGAGAGTCGTGTAGTATCCACTCCCTCAGTTATACCCAGTGGTCTAGATATCACTTTTACGTGCACTGATATAGTTTGATTTCTTTGTGGAGGATGATAAGGAAGTCCCGATAGTTGACGCCAAGAGAGGTCACATAAGAGACTTGCAGGATCCTAATATTCCACATGACCAGGTTGTTAAAAGGGCTAAACATGATTTCATAGAGACTGCAATCATTGAAAAACAGAGGTATATAGAGAAAGTTCCTGGTGCATCCTCTAGTAGTGCACCACCACCACCACCACTGCCTCCATCAGTTGATACGCCCTCATATAGGGATGCTCATGACACAGACGCTTAGCCTATCCCAGGTATGTTGTCACTTCTCTTTGTTTTGTATTATTTTTTTTGCATTGAGAAAAGTACATAGTTTTTTCATTGAGGCTGGGATGTACCATAGCTGCCACAGGTTTTTATTGCCGTTCTTCTTTTCCTACCGTCTGCAGTACGGTTGTAGAATTGGAATGTCTAGAATAATTTATATCGTATTGTGTTTTGTTTTGTATTGTGTTGTGTTTTTGTGTGATTAGGAGATTCTTAAGTATTTTGGGAAATTATCATGTTTCTATGGACTTTTGAGAAAAATGATACCCCTCCAAAAATTATGTGTTTAATAACTGTATGAACACTGTTGATCTTGTTATGGCATTAGGATTAGGGACATGATATTCACTTGCTAACAATTACATGAATCGAATAATTAGTAGTTAGTAATATTGACTCTATGACATGTGCGTGTGAGATTCTACTTAGTTCCCTTTGGGTGTTGAATTTAGAAATTGCTTGGTTAGTCTTGCCTAGGTTGAAGGATAGTTGGTTAGTAAGGGATCATAGACAATTTTTTATTTTAGTCTACATTTAGCCTAAATGACCTTCCTACGTGAAATAGTATCCCTTGATCCTGGTTTTGAGCCTTATAGCATATTTTTATTTGTTTTCACCTATTCACTTTTCCATTTATATTACAATGAACCTATTTTATCCCTAGTCCTCCTTGAAAATTGGGCACCTTAACTCAGGCAAAATGCTTAAGTTGAGGGTGGCTATTATAGGGGTGCATAGTGTAAAGTGGGTATGTAGAAGGGAAAAACAAAAGGAAAAGTTAGTAGGGCTGGGTGTGGTGGAAAAAGAACAGAATAAATGACCATACCCAACCTGAAGCAATAAACAATAAAAAGGGAAAAATAAGGGTGGAATAAAAAAAATTTGGATAATAAGTAAGACCCCACAGTTTGTGTAGTGCTAAGGAGGCTTAGTCACTTGATATGTCCATATGTACCATACAACTCCCAAGCCAACATTACAAGCTAAGAAAAATCCTATAGTGATCCTAACTTGACTGTCTAAAAACTAAGGTAAAAAAAATAAGGGTATACCTATGATATTTGATGCACATTGATTGAAAGTTTTCTTTTGAGTATGAGTGTCTCATGACTGTCCCTGCATTGAAATGCATGATTTAATATGAGTGAGTGAGTCTTCTTTGTTGTGAGGGCACATGAGTCATATTGCTAGCTATTTTCTTGTTTCGTGTAGTGTAACTTATACATATGTGTGGTTGTCTATTGCTAATGTAATGCCATACCTCGATCCCATTGTGTCACATTGATATGCTTTATTTTTATACACAATTGGTTTTGAAATGTGAGGTTGGAGGGGGTGTTGTGTTTTGAGCTTAAAGTGATGACTGACTGCCTTAAATAGCTTAGATTCTCCTAGTTCAGCGTCGTTTTTGTTTTGTTGTATTTTGTTGCCTGAGGACATGCAAATGTTCTAAGTTGAGGGTGTTGATGTGCTTTAGAAATATAGCACTTTCGACGCTTAAAACTATGAAAATATGAAGGTTTCTAAGTTTTTTTTGTTAGGTATGATGTATTTTGGGTATGTTTCTAAGTTTTTTTTGTTAGGTATGATGCATTTTGGGTATGTTTTGCAGGAAACCATGTTTGGATGCTAAGTTCATGAAAAATATGAAAAAGGTGTTTTTGGCTACTTATGGGAGCAATTATGGATGTTTGGGACACTTTTTGACTTATTCATGATCAAACCATGTGCGGGAATTGAAGAAGAGGTGAAAAGATGACTCCCGACACTTGCTAAGTCAACATGTGGACCGCATGTAGGCAAAGCAAGTGTTAGAAGTCCAAAATCCTGAGAGCTAACCTGTAGGATTTTTTAGCCTTGACACTTGCGGTCACCACTTGCACCCACTGTACATGCTACAAGTACTTCCTGCGCATAGGGTTAGGGCGCAAGTAGGGACCATAAGTAGTCATCGACTTTTTTTCTCCTATTTCATTAGGGCTTTGATTTTAGGGTTTCCTCATTTACTATTAATACCCTTTATGTGTTTTTAGTAGAAGTTACACACTTTTGATACTCACATATTTTGGATCCAAGATTCGATTTTGATCTTGGAACTTTCTTGTATTAACTTCAGTTAATTAGTTCAGTTATGGTTTTGGGTTTTCTACTTCTTATCATTGTGATTTCATCTATGATTTTATATCATGAATGTTTTTTATCACATCACAAGCATGAGCGCCTAAAAATCCATAGTTGTGGAAATCCTGGCAGATTGACAAAGTAGGGGAAGTGCCATTGTTGTTCTGAATTGATACCCATGCATGCATTGCTTTGCTTTATCTTCAATATAATAGTTTTATTAATGGGTGCACACATTAGGATCCCGCCTAGATTATTGCTACTTTCTCCAAGAGAGGAGTAGTTACTAGAAAAAGATAATGATAATAGTAATTTGTAGTTTAACTGTACATCCACTCTTCTAGGTTTTATCTTAGTAAGATGGTTAGATTTTATCTAATAACTAGAGACTCAAAAGGTAATATTTATCTAGGATCATGATAAGGGTTAGTAAGAAGACATCCTGAGACTTAAAAGGTTAAGGGTGAAATCCTTCTACTTGTCCAAAAAACTGTAGAAGGTACATAACTTATTGATTCTTCATGCAAGGTATCGGGTTGGTTCAACGAACGATGATAAGCCTACGAAGTTGAGAAACCAGGGGGAACACATTCTTAGTGTTCACTCACGACTGATTACAACCGATGTTGATACTCGCCACTTGTTTGATATTGTTACTCAAACCCCCATATATTTTTCTAGTTCTGCTAGTTGATTACAACAGCTGAGTTCCACAATTCCACATATTCCTTTGGGATTTACTGTTGTTGGGTTATGATATTTCATAGCGACCATATCATATTTGAGAGAAGGTGTATCTTAGATGACACCACTTCCTTGGACTAGAAAATAACAAAATTCAGCCCTAAAGTCCTCCCCAAACTCCGTAAATTAACAATTCTAAGGTATAATTACCAATCACAAGTTAATGGGGATGAATTCCTTACCTTTACAAAGCTGAACGATGAATCTTGTGAGAATCACCCAAAATCACCCCTCCTTTCCCCTAAAGTGAGTTTTTAAAAAATAAGCTATTTTGGGAAAATAATTTATTAAACTATAATTTTTGTTGCTATAGAAGCACCTACTACTATAGCGGGTGTTGACCCTGTTTGATCATTGCTACAGTGGGAAATTCTTTGTTTCTCTTCTGTAGAAACATTCGCCTATAGCTACACGCATTCCTCTATAGCAACATCAATCGGATATAATTTCTAGTTTCACCTCAAAATCCTAATTTTTGTAGTACACATTTAACCACGGACATTCCAAACAATGCCCTTTACACTAAGATCAATTCTGAGAGTTTTGCTCACCCAAATTCGATTCCATTAATTCCCACGGGTTTTTTCTCATCTTAGCTAACAATAAATCAATTCAAATACCACCCAACTCATCTAAATTATTCTTGAATTTCCCTAGACCAAACCTCACTCTAATTTTTCTTGAAATTAGCATAACCTGGATTTTATAACTTCAAAATCGAGTAGAATATTAACATGGGATTTTCAATGGGAGGTTTATACATAAAGACAAAAATGATCACTACAACAGATACCAATTTACTCACACTTTTTTTCCAAATGATCAAATGCAAAAAATAGGCTAAAATGGGAGAAGGGAGTACCTATATCCTCAAACAATGGAGGGTACATGTCCTGCATGTCCTTCTCAGTTTCCTAAGTGGATTCCTCAATTGGAAAATACTTCCGTTGAACTTGTAATTACCCTTTAGGTTACTTTCTCTATTTTTGCTTATTTTCACCGTTCATAGCTTTCCTATAATTGCCCCAAGTCATTTATGACTTCCTAGGACTGACAGATCGATTATTGGGCATTTTGTTTGATGTTTAGAGTCAATTCTCCATTTTAAAGCCTTTGTTGGTTCAAATTGGATACCGAGAAAAATCTTTAGTGAAACAACCTCATATTCTAATTTTGACAGTTCAAACTGAAACTCATATACCATTACACCATTAATTGCCGGACTTAAATCAAAACTCATATATCATAAAAAATATATCAATAGACCATGTAGATAAACCATAATCATAATCCATATCACTAAAACACAACAATTATCATCGAAACTTACACAGAATTAGAAATTACTCTCACTGTCGAACTAGAGTAATCAATAAGTATTCAAAATCAAGTAGAATATGAACATGGGATTTTCAATGGGTGGTTTATACATAAAGACAAAAATGATCACTACAACAGATACCAATTTACTCACAATTTTTTTCCAAATGATCAAATGCAAAAAATAGGCTAAAAATAGGATAACGGAGTACCTATATCCTCAAACAACGGAGGGTACATGTCCTGCATGTCCTTCTCAGTTTCCCAAGTGGCTTCCTCAATTGGAAAATACTTCCATTGAACTTTTAATGACCCTCTAGGTTATTTTCTCTATTTTTGCTTATTTTCACCGTTCATAGCTTTCCTATAGTTGCCCCAAGTCATTTATGACTTCCTAGGACTGACAGATCGATTATCAGGCATTTTGTTTGATGTTTAGAGTCAATTCTCCATTTTAAAGCCTTTGTTGGTTCAAATTGGATACTGAGAAAAATCTTTAGCGAAACAACCTCATATTCTAATTTTGACAGTTCAAACTGAAGCTCATATATCATTACACAATTAATTGCCGGACTTAAATCAAAACTCATATATCATAAGAACATATCAATAGACCATGTAGTTAAACCATAATCATAATCCATATCACTAAAACACAACAATTATCCATCAAAACTTACATAGAATTAGCAATAACTCTCAACTTCCAAACTAGAGTAATCAATAAGCATCTCATCTCTTCAAAGTCCCAAAATAAGCATTATAAGGGTATATCATGCATAAATAAGTGTATAAAATCTAGTACAAGTCTTGGACTTAGGTGGGCTAGAAGGGCCCACTTCTAATCCCCGATATCCATTCTAGGAAAATTCTACAAAACAACCTAAATAACTATATATTTTCATAGTTTTAAGCATCGAAAGTGGTATGAAACCATGGCACATTAGGTACCAGTTGGCTAATCTAGGGCTACTAAAGCGAACAATGAGCTCTGATATTCTATAGTTTCATAGAACTTTTGATGCTTAAAACTATAAAAAAATATGTAGTTACTTAGGTCATTTTGTTAGATATGATGTGTTTTTTATTGTGTTTTGCAGCAAACCAGGTTTTGAGAGCTAAACAAGAGAAAAAAAATAAAAAAAAAAGTATTGGACCACCTATGTGGTCACCTATGGCTCGTAGGTACTACCTACGTGGCATAGAAGCCAGAACAAGTGTAATAGAGCTGAGTTTCAAAGATATAGAAGTAGAAATTTTTGTACTGCTGCCTACGATGGGGCACCTACAACTCACAGGTGACAGTAAGTTCCAAAAGTCAAAGTTTAGAAATCCTGCAAAAGTTTTGAAGACCCTGTCACTTGGGGCCACCTATAGACTATAAATGCTACCTACGGCCCATAAATGGCATCGTAGGTGGCCACCGACGCAAGTTTTCCTCTTTTGTTTAAGATTTGATTTCTAGGATTTCCATGTAATCTATAAATACCCTTATGATGTTTTTGCATTAGATATATGCCCTTGGGGGAAAGTTTATACGCTTATAATATTCACAAACATATATTTTCATTCTAAGATTCTCTTTTGATCTTGGGATTATTGTGTTCTTAGTTTTTGGTTGATATGTTGATTTGAGACTTTTGGTTTTTTTCGTTGATTATTGTAAGATTGATTCTATGCTTTTAATTATGAATTCCATGGATTGTTTCACAACTATGAGCGGCTAGTTCCCTCAATTAGGGTTGTGGGACCCCTGGCGAAGTAGCAAAGTAGGGGAAATACAATGTTGTTCCAAACCAATATTCTTGCATGTATTGTGATCATCTTTAGTTTAATAAATTTTTAGCAGTGGTCAATGTTAAGAACCCACCTGTATTCGCTACTTACTTCAAAAGAAAGGTAGAGATTAGGAAAACAAGATCATGACAGCAATTTGAGATTTAACTCCACCTTATAATTCCGCTATCTCATCTAATTAACTTAACACTTTAAAGGTAATTGATAATATGGGATCTAGGATAAGGGTTAGTACAGTGACACTCCGAGACTTAATGGTAAAGAGTGAAATTCAGTAAAGGCATTCACAAAACGATTAGTGACACATAACTTATCAAATTCTGTATATAAGATATTGGATTAGTTTAACGGAGCATGATAAACCTAAAAAGTTAGAAGCCAGGGGGAACACAAGCCTAGTGTTCATTTAAGATCGTTTACAACCAAAAGCATTCAAGTTTGTTACTTTTTATTTATTAAGTAAATCTCCCCATTTACTTTCTACACCGCCTGACCATTTCAGTGAGTTTGAGAGATAGTTCTGACCTATTCCCTGTGGGATTGACCCCAACCCAGTTGGGTTACTACATTTTTGCATCTACCTATTTATACATGTAAAAAGGTGTAGTTTTGGGCGACATCAGTACCGTAGCAATACCTGAGTACTTTAGCGTCTGGCGCGAAAGTGCCCCATGTCCCCTTTAGTAGTTTGGCACATGAGGGTAGGTACCACTTTAGCAAAACACAAGCACTTTAGTAGTGATCACTTAGGAGGCAAAAGGCCCACTTTTGTGGCACCTAGTGCATATAAATATGACACGATCCAAACCAGGGACTAGCTGTGTCGAGCTTCTCAAGTTCGACAGGGATCGGAGACCATCCCTATACCTAATCCAACCAACCAATATACAATTTGTGTTGGATGAATTCTGAACATATAACAAGATAGAATATTTAGAGTTCAATGACTTTGGGATAAGTCCAAAACTGAGACCAACCCAATCAAGTCACACCATTCTAACCTAAACAAACAAACAAACCGATTATACCCAAGTCCACAGTTGTCCATAAAAAGCCTCTAAACCATATTAAAGAATATCTAGTTGGGAGATGCCTCCGACCATAGCCAAAAACCAATATCAAAGGAATAGTAAAGATATAAGAATAACCAAAACATGAAATAGGCCTTTCGAAGAATGAAAGCTCACCACTTTAGTCTGAATCAAGCTGTCCCCAAATCACTAAGTTACTGAACAAGAGATGTGTTAGTATTAACAGCTCCTTCATCACGTAGGGATACAACGCCCAAAGATGGGTTAGTGGGTGAACGCTAGCACGTACTTAGGAGTAAGGATAAAGTATTGCCATTATTCAAAATCAATGTAAATAACCATATGCAATCACATACATATATATATATATAGATCATTCTAGTAAAGGGAAATGAGTTTAGCATGCATTTAAAATCTTTAACCTGGTTGTGTAACTTTATCTTCATAATCAACCAACAATCTATATATGTCCAGTGTTACCCCCTGAACAGTCTCTAATACGTGTATTCACATGAACTAGAGATACCATAGGTGGCCGAGGATTCGCTTGTACCCTTCACCCTCTATGATACATATATACATGTATATACTTGAAGGATTCCCTTGTACCCCATAGTAGGTGGTCATCAAGACCAATTCTCATGTCGGCAAATATGAGTTTCCAGTGTCAAACTTTCGGACTCACACTTTCACGGCTAGATATCAAAACCCCCATTATTTCCAAATTAAAACCTTTAGCACATAACCAAACCACAAATTCTAGGAGTCAATTAATAAGGCATTATAAAGTGTTATCATTATACCGACTATAGCTTGCAAGAAATATCATTAGTCAACACTTAGGGGATTCCTATGTACCCCATAGGATTTTTAATCAATCAAAACCATGGCCACCAAGGCCTTTCCAAATAATTTAATTCAACCAAACCAATTTGGGTTCCATTACCATATTATGCAATGCAAGGTTTTTAATAAAAGTCAAACTATGTGATTGGCATTTTATCAAACATATTGAGGGAATAGAGTTTCCAAAACCAAAACCAAGAACGAATTAACCATTCCCATGCAACCACATGTTAAAACCATAATTATAACATGAAAACCCACAAGAAAAACATAGGAAAACAATATCCAACCATTAGTAACCAAATCCCTAACATATATTTCAAAACCAATACAAACTCACAATAATGTCATGAAAACCATTAAGTAAAACATGATTTTAGTTTGAACTAACAGTGAGGGAGGAGTAACATGCCTGAGTTAAAATGATTCATGGAAAGATTTTGATCCTTAAGCCTCTAGATAACCACCTTGAAGAAAACCTAGACCAATATTCTGGAGAGGTTGTTAGAGAGAGTTTAGAGAGTGTTTTTTTAATCTTCTCATGTGTGAAAAGTATGAAAAATTAGGGTTATAATATGTGGGGTCTTAAGGGATTAGGGTGGGAATTATCCAAAATTCCCTCCACTTAAAAGCTGTAGAAGACTCGCAGGAGGGTACAGTTGGACCTCTCTACTCATACCCACACCATACGAGTGGTACCTTCCACTCATACCTTGCTCAGAAAGTTGGACACCATATTCTGCCCAACATACGACTCCTTCACCTAACTCATACCATCACCATATGACTAGTACCCTTCAAGTCATACCCTCAATAGAAATATCTAGGCTAGACACTAGACAATATATGGTTTGGATCCTACCTCTCGTATCATGTACATACGACTTATATGATGTCTTCTCTTACCAAGAATAAAACTTGGACAATATTACACAGACCAATATACGATTAGGGTCCTAGAATCGTACCCATACCACATAAGTCAGGGTGTAAGTCGTATGATGATCAGAAGGTTCAAATTCGAGGAAATTTTCAAAGGCCAAAACCCAGGGTATCTCAATTCTCCCCCATATAGATTATTCATCCTCGAATGATGGGACAAGGTGATATAGGCACGATTAAATCTCCAAACATCTCTACTCTTACCTTTAACTAAGTTAAAAAACAAAGATGCTAAGGAAATATTTAATCTACCTTTAACAAAGACAAAAAACAAAGACTTTAAGAATATATACACACCTTAAGCACAATTATCCAAAATGAAAACCAAGATGAGCAGTTAGACTCTATGTCCTCTTAATCTCCCCAAGAGCTCCTTTCTAAGAAACCAATGCATCTAATATCCCATAAACAGGACCATACTCTCCACTACGCTTTTATCCTGAAGATAACACTCCTCCATAACAACCTCCCAACTTTCCCCATGAACACATAACTAGAGGTTTAACTATACATCCATTCCATGCTAAAAACTAATCGGGAGTTAAAGGTGCTATTGGAAGCCATGGGACCCTATACTTTGCATCACTCCAATAATACTACCCCATCTATCACTATAATCAAGAAACCTTAGGTCTTAATCAAGGAGTTATAATTGCATAAGACAATGAATGGGTATCTATGAACCCCTAACATTCAAGATGACCTCTTTACCCCCACTTTACAAATTTCCCACCTAAGAACTAGAATTTCAATCACTATCACAAAGGTTTTCACTGCACCTCCCCTCCATAACTATTTCATAGGACAAAGTTCTTTTTATTCTTCGATCTACTCTTACAACCTTAGCTGTAGTAGTCACCCCAAAATTTCACAACCAAGGACGTCTACTCCCTCATCCAAAAACATTACTATGCTTCCAAAACCACTACCACCCTAATATAAGAAGGGTCATTGAAGAACTAAAGTACAAACATTAAAAATAAGAGAGGATTTACTTCTCAATTACAACTCTTATTTTTTGTTCTACTCAAGGCAAGACTTGCGAAATGAAACACGAAACATTAGGCATGAGGTACTTCATAGCAACCACTTAGGTTATAAATGAAGGATCATTCCGACATAAACACACCATAGCTCAAGTTTTTAGGACTAGGCACTGGGAGAAACAAGATTGCATAAATCATGGGTAATATAACATAAAGCCGGGATTCATATTCTTAAAACAAAGCGAGGATTGTCTCTTGAAATTACTATTTCATGGAACCACGCATGACATGAGACATAAATATAAGGATTATGAGTGTAATCACATAGAGCTTGAACACTTGGAACTTTAAATTTCTGAGAATCGTTATTGCCTTTGGTTCAGGGGCTGGAGTATGGACATACACGATATGCAGAATGCAAACCTTAGGCATAAATGCTATTAGAATGTGCGCAATACTAGTAGAGTACCCTCTTAACTAAAAAAGGAGGGAATCACAATAATAGGAGTAAATTCACCCCAAATTTCCCCTTGAAGTCCACCGCTAGGAGAAAATTTAAGATTAGCACTCAATCTCCATCTTACTACACCTATAAACACAACACTCCACCCTAAGGGGTATCACTATGGACATGCACTAGGGACACTATGCTCTCTTATACTTAAAACCCCCTCTATTTGGATGCTACCTAGAGTTCAACATAGTCTTACAAACTCCTTGCCCTAACCCATTCAATGACTTAGCCCCCAATCTATCAGCTCAACCTAAACCTTCAGCCTATATGTCATAGCTTCCCAACTCTTGTATCCCCTGAGTAATCAACCTCATCTCTTCCTCACACCCTACCAGGCCTACTAATCTACCTCCATAACTCTTGCATTTCTATGCTCAAGCTAACATACTCTTTTTACCAAATCAATATCTAGAGTTCAAACTTAGTATCTATCAACCATTATGCACAACTAATAGAGTACCCCATGTAAAATATACATATATAGTTCACCCCATAAAGTGGTCACCCTTATTTCCTTATTCACCCACCAATAACTCTTACATATCCAAGGTAAACTATCCCCCTTATGCACAAGAGAATAGAAAGACCCTATTAAGAAACACTAGGGAGGACAAACCCTTATCAAAAGGATACTTCGGTTGTTCCTTAAGCTCCTTCAACTAGATTGGAGTCATTCTGTAAAGAGGGAATAAAAATAGGATGAGTGTCCAAAAAAAGATCCATCCAAAATAAATTTCCCTTCTAGGACACCAGGAAGGTCATCAGGGAAGTACTTAAGAATTTCATTCACCACTAGGATAGAATGCAAAGAAGAACCCATTGAGTTAGGATCTTTAACCCAGACCAGATGATAGAGACACCCTTTGGAGATTAATATTTAAGCTCTAAGATGTGATATAAACTTCTCCTTAGGATCTAAGGAACCACCCTCATACTTAATAACCAGCTCATTAGAAAATTTAAATACGACCTTACGAGTCCAACAATCTAGAGACATATAGCATGAGTAAATCCAATGCACCCCTAATATGATATTGAAATAAATCATATCTAATTCAAATATATCCACCAAAGTGTTTTGACCACCCACCAATACCATATAACCCCTATAGACTCTTCTAGTCACCATAGAGTAACCCAATAAGGTAGAAACAGAAAAGGGTCTAGAATAAACTCAGGATCAAAACTAAAATACAAAGCTACAAATAGGGTCACATCAGAGAAAATGGACCACGGATCAAGTAAATAGTACACATCATAGGAAAAAGTTTCAACATAGTAGTAACAACATCTGGAGATGTCTTATCCTCTTAAAGGATAGTGAGAGCATAGAGATGGTATCGATTAGTACCAAAGCCAAAAGTAGTACCCCTTGGTGCCAAAGCAAGAGAAGTAGAACCTAGTACCCTATTTGCGCCACTAAAAATACTTGTGGGACACTTCAGCTGCATGTGACCCATTTGACCAAAACTAAAATACTGATTCCTCTCTTTGTAACAATAAACACGGTGCAACTGACTACAAAACTAGCAGGGAGAATACAATAGGGATTACTGAGCTCTACCAGCCTAAAAATAATATTCACTAGAAGACTGAGGATAAGGGACACTGATAACCACATGGGATTTCCCTGGATTCCCTTTATCAGACTATAGTCTACCACTTCTACCTCTATTTTCTAACCTCTTTCTTAGTTTGAAACTGGGACGTCTTGCTCTGTCTATTTTTTACCTTTACCTTATTCTTTCTCACACCAATAGGACTGGACTAACATGATAGAGATGCCACTATCTGGGTTAACAAATGAATAGAACATCAAAACTTAACATTGGTAAAATTTTCTTGAGGTGACTGAGCATGGGTGTCACCTTTTGGAGTAGGGTTGATGGATACCTATGTACATCCTATAATACCAAAACCTAGCTCTGATGTCAATCTAACATGACCCAAACAAAGGCCCAATTATGTTAGGCATCTCAAGTCAAACCAGAACTAGAGATCACCCCCTATACCTAATCCAACCAACTAATATACAACCCGTGTTGAATGAATTCTGAACATACAACAAGATAGAGTAATTAGAATTTAAGGACTTTGGGATAAGTCTAAAACTGATACTAACCCAATCAAGTCACACCATCCAAACCTAACAAAATAAACCATATTGTACCCAAGTTCGTAGTTGTCCATACAAAGCCTCTAAACCATATCAAATAATATCTAGTCGGTATATGCTCCCAACCATAGCTAAAAACTAATGTCAAAGGAATAGTAAAGATATAAGAATAACCATAACAAGAAATGGGCCTTCCAAAGAATGGAAGCTCACTGCTTTAGTATGACTCAAGCTATCCTCGAATCACCAACTCACTGAGTAGGAGGCATGATAGTATAGCCATTTACTGCATCATGTAGGGAAATTATATCCAAAGATGGGTTAATGGTTAAACGCTAGTGTTTACTCAGGAGTAAGGATAAAATAATGTCATTATTCAAAATCAAAATAAACGTAATGTCATTATTCAAAATCAAAGTAAATAACTATATGCAATCACATACACATATATATCATGCTAGGAAAGGGAACTAGATTTAGCATGCTATAAAATCATTAACCTGGGTTGTATAGCTTTACCATCATAATCAACCCATGAGCTATATAGGTCCAGTCTTACCTCCTGAATGGGCCCTAGTGCATGTAGCCACATTAACGGGAGATTCCATAGGTGGTCGAGGATTCCCTTGTACCCTTTGCCCTCTATGTTACATATAAACGTATATATACTTTAGGGATTCTCTTGTACCCCACAAGTACATAGTCATCAAGACCAATCATCATGTCGGAAAGCATGAGTTTGTAGTGTCAACCTTTCAGACTCACACCTTCATGGCTAGCTATCACAACCCCCATTATTACTTAATTAAAACCTTTAGCACATAACCAAATCATAAATTCTAGGAGTAAATTATAGAGGCATTATAAAGTGGTATTGTCATACCAACTATAGCTTGAAACCAATGTCATTCGCCAATACTTAGAGGATTCCTATGTACCTCATAGGATTTTCAATCAATCAAAACTATGGCCACCAAGGACTTTCCAAATCATTTAATTCAACCAAACCAATTCAGGTTCCACTTCCATATTATGCAAAGCAAGGTTTTCAATAAAAGTCAAACTATGTGACAAAAACATTCTTATTGTTATTTTATCAAACATGTTAAGGGCATATAGTTTCCAAAAACAAAGAACCAATTAAACATTCCCCTGCAACTACATATTAGAGAAATTGTTAGAGATAGTTTTTTTAATCTTCACTATTATGCAAAGGATGGCCAATTAGGGTTATAAGACATAGTATCTTAAGGGTTTGGGTGGAAATTATCCAAAATGCCCTCAACTTAAAAGTTGTAGAAGATTTGCAGGAGGGTATGGTTGGACCGTTCTACTCATACCCACACAATACGAGTGGTACCTTCCACTCATACCTTGATCAGAAAGTTGGACACCATATTTTGCCCAACATACGACTCCCTCACCTAACTCGTACCATCACCATATGACTAGTACCCTTCAGTCATACCCTAAGCATAAACATCTAGGCTAGATTCTAGACAATATATGGTTTGGACCCTACCTCTCTATCATGTACATATGGCCAATATGACAATAGAACATGGCTAATATGACAATGACCAATATATGAATAGGTTACTAGACCCATACCCAACTATACGAGTCAAGGTGTAAGTCGTATGATGATTAGAAAGTTCAAAAACAAGGAAATTTTCAAGGGCCAAATCCCAGGGTGTTTCAAAATGTCCCTTTTAGCTTGATTTTTCCCCACTTTTCACTCATTCTTAAAAGAGTAAAATCATAAATAGCATGTAAACTTGTAAGGATCATTTATGGGTGATTGTGGAGCTTGGGTATAGTTAATTTATAGGATTCTTCATCAAATTTGTGGTAAGATTCCATTAATTTTATGGTTAATTTCTCCATCTTCTTTTAAAATCCTTGATTTTTGTGGTTTGATTGTAGCAATATTAGAGCTAAAAATTCATATATTTAGGGTAAATATTTTTTGATCATAGAGGGATATTCTGTTGGTTTTAAATGTGCGATTTTGCAAATGGGTCCCACATGAGATTTTTACGTGAATTTGGACTCGAAGCACAATAGTGAAATATGCATATCATTGTTATTATTTTGACAAATGGATTATGTTTTTGATAGTGTGGCTTTTTGCTGAAGCTTCTCGAAAAGAGAAATTGGTGGTTTAACGAATTCTTTGAGCAATTTTTTGGCATCCAGGAAGCCTGGGTTTATCCTCCTCATAGATTAGGATATTTTGTAATATAATTATGATATTATTCTAGATATGGGATGAGATTTAGGTGTTGTAGGTATGACTGATGATAATTCGGTCAGTTGGATATTCTAGTTATCTTGAAATCATAACTTAGGTGTAATTGACTTAGTTGTTTATGTTTTAGGGTAAATTGTTATCTTAGGGATATTTATGTCTTAATTAACATCTAGAAATAAGTTTATACACCTTATCCTAGTCTGGAGAAGCATTTTCCTAAACTAGATTTTGGAGATTAGTAGTGGGCCCTTCCAACCACCTTAGGCCAAGACATGTGTTAGCTTTTGTAGAATTATTTACTCATGATATACCTATAATGCCCTGAGTTTTTGGTCCTCAAAATTTTTTTGAGTCCTGATCTTTTTTCCCCGACAAAGAACCATCTAATGAGTCATAATGTGTCTTGACAGGTCAGGTAACCCTAGTCATCAGGTGTCTAGTGAATGGTGTTTAAGTCGCTGCCTTGGGTGCGACTTAGGGATACAAGTTGTAAAGACTAATGACAAGTCATTAGGATGAAATCGTACCAAATAAAAAATTAGTGGCTAAGTTTTGATCCAAATATGAGTGGCTCACTATGATCCATAAGGACTTGTTATGAGTCATTGGGTGCAAAACATAGGATGTCCAGTGTTTACCCTATCGAGTTTTGTGTTGACTATGACTAGACCTTATGAGTTGTAGGGTCTTATTATGAGTGGTACCAGTGAGTCATAGGGTTTATAGTTTATGGGGGTCCTAGATACTATCTTGGTTACTACTCATAGTGATGAGTCTTAAGAAGTGGTTATGAGTCACTGCTTGGCCCGTAGTCAAGGGCGATATTTTCTAGCTTTTAAGCAAGGGCATTCTGGATATTTTCCCTCTTACCCAAATTAAAACCCATATCTTATAACCCTTTTAGGTGTAATAAGCACTCAAAAGCAATCTATATAACTTCTCAAACACTCCAAAATGACCTCTAAATTATCTAAGGCAAGTTAATCTAGGGTTTCATCAAGTTGGTCATCTAAGGGCTCAAGGGTCAATTTCTCTCCAAATTTCTTGGTGTTTAAGGAATGTTACTCTTCCATCATTGTTAATTTGTTAAAAGCATTTGTTTAGAGTATTGTTCATGAGATGTTTATATTGGTTTTAAACTAAGGGTTGAGGATTTTTGAATGTTTATGAATTGAATAGTATTTTTCATGGTTTATATATGATTTTAATGCTTTAATTATAGCTTTGAATGTGTGGGTGCATGGGTACGATGAATGAACTAGAAAACTATGATTTTCCAAAACTTGGGAGTTTTGAAGTAGTTATGACCCACTTCCCTATAATGTGAAATTAGGTTTTAATTATGAGAAATATAGGAGTTTTTAAAATTGAACTAGTCTTGATCTATTGCATGATATAAAAAGGTGTTTGAAATACAATGGTATGATTTAATGAACAAAGGAATTCAGTATTTCCCCTACGTTATATTAATGAACAAAAGGAGTTATTCTCCCCAAGTTAATGGAAATTTTTTTGGCATATTGTTATTACCTTGCAAGTGTAGTTGGTATGACAATACCAACAATGTATGCCTTATTGTGGAATATGGTTTAATGAATGGGGATGTGTGAAACTTTTTTCATTGGTTTATAATAAAAGTTGTATAGAAGAGTCATAAAAATGGCAGTCTAGTTATCGATATTGGCAACCATATTTTCCAATGTGGGGGTCAAAATGTCTAGATAGTTTTGAGTCCCCCTTATTATTATTTCATGATTAGGGAGGTTTGAGTACCTCATAAATCATCACATGATCTAGTTCTTAAGTTACCTTAGTATATGATTGGGAGGTTTGAGTCTCTTGTGCATATATATGAGATTATTCTCAAGTCGTATGGCTACACGCATTGGGGCCCAACTAGGGGGTGAGAGATGGGGCCCATATAGCTCATGGGTATATGTTGAGATGATTGATCTACACAATCCAGGCTAAAGTTTTAAGTGTAGGTTTGACCTTATTCCCGATCCCAGCATATGAAGTATAAATGTATATGCATTTGATTATGTGCATTGGTTTATAAATAATTTTAAAAAGTTGATCATGACATTATGTTATCCTTATCCTTGAATTACATGCTAGCGTTCGCCCTGCTAACCATCTTTGAATGTTGTATCCCCACCTGATGCAGGAATTGGTCATACTTCTACTTCTCCTACTTAGTGATTAGGATTTGAGATCAGCTCATGATTTGACATTAAGGTGGTGAACTTCCATATTTTGAAAGTCTATATTTTATGATTTTGTCTCTTATGTCTTAGACTTCTTAGACTTATTCTTGGCTATAGTCAGGGGCATGTCCCGACACTTTATTAATATTTAGTTTTTAGTTCATTGTTTAAAAGGCTTTGTTTGGACTACTACAGATATTGGGTGGTGTCATTCAATCATTTGGGCAGTCAGTCGATCATTAGTTATGGACTTATTTTAATTTTTTCTTAAGGTTGTTGCACGCTATCTCGTTACATGTTTGAAATTCATTCAATATTAGGGTGTGTTATAGTTGGTCTGGTTAGGTACAGGGGGTGATCTCTGGTCTATGTGGGACTTAAGATACCCGTTATGGATAGGCCCTAATTAGGGTCATAACAAAGATGGTATCAGAGCCTAGGTTTTGTGTTATTAGGTGTCCAACAAAGCCATGTCAAGTAGAGTCTCATTTATAGGAGTGTAGCATTCCATACTTAAAACAGAGAGGCTACGAGAAATTTAGGAATGTTTTCCATTCTGGTTTTTCTATTTCAAGATATAGATTCTAAGGTCTTGAATCTCCCTATTACCGTATGTTATCTTTTAAGTTTTTGCCTTCCATAAGATTTGATGCTCGTGGAAACTCCTCTGTCCCATCAGAGGAAAATATGGATAGAGCTTGTCCAACCCTAAGAGGTTAGACCGGATCTAGGTTCACTATTTTTATTGCCCTAAAGGAGCTCCACAAGTTCCCTCTATCCCTCCCCAAGCACTTCAAGCTGATGTGTCTAATGTTGAGTTTTGCTAGTCAATTATTTTGCTTACCCAGGTTGTGGCCTCTCAGACTAAGCGTGTTGCTTTTATTTCCCAATTATCTAAGGCCACTAGGGCTGTCCAATTTATGAGGTTGAGTCCTCCTATTTTCACTAGCTCTAAAGTTAAGGAAGATCCTCAAGACTTTATTAATGAGATAGAAAAAATCTTTTGTGTGATACATGCTACTAATATGGAGGGTTTAGAGTTTGTTTCTTATCAATTAAAGGATGTGGAATACTAATGGTATGAGGAGTGGGATCAGTCTAGGGGTGATGATGCTGAGTCTACTTTATAGGATGATTTTTCTAGTTCTTTCCTTGACCACTTCTTTACTCAAGAGATGAGAAAGGGGAAGGCCGAGGAATTTATTAATCTGAAGCAAGGTAGGATGTTAGTAAAGGAGTATTTCTTGAAGTTTTATTAGTTGTCATGTTATGCTCTTAAATTAGTGTCTAGCATATGGGCTAGAATGAGGAAGTTCACCTCTGGGTTGTCCAATGAGTTGATCTTAAAGAGCAAGACAACTTTGTTGAACAAGGATATAGGCATCTCTAGACTTATGGTGTATATGCAATACGTGGAGAAAGAAAAGAAGAAGCAAGCAGAGATTAGTGAAAGATAGAATAAGAAGTTTTTCTATTCAGACAGGGTGGAGGCCAATAGCAAAGTGGTATTAACCATTAAAGGTTGTGTAAGAAGAAGTCGGGAAATTCTGGTTCCTATTCTACAGCTAGTGCTCCTTATCTGAAGCATTTTATGACTTTTGTTCTCAGTACGATAGTGGGTTTAGAGTATCAGGAGCCCAATCATAAGCTAGTAGGGCTCAGCCAGCTTCATCATATACTCCTTATAGATTTTATGGTCAGATGTATTGAGGGTTTTGTGATGAATAGAGGAATAAGTTCTTTAAATATGGTCAGAATAATCATCTATAGAGGGTTTATCTATCTAAGGTTGCCTCTAGGGTGAATAAGATTCATGTTGCTACTTCATCCACTCCTACACCAAAGGGTGCTGCTTTTCTTCTTGCTTTGGCACTGGTTGGAACTATCTCTATGCTCTTGCCACTCACCATGATTCTGAGGCATCCCCCAATATTGTTATTTGTACACTCGAACACTTTTCTCATAATGAATATTATCTACTTGATCCTAGGTATACTCTTTCTTATGTGACCCCTTATGTGGCTATTCATTTTGACTTTGATCTTGAGTGTATTTTGGACCCTTTCTCTATGTCCACCCTGATAGGTGACTCCATTATAGATAGAGGAGTTTATAGGGGTTTTATAATGTCAGTTCATAGTAGGAAGACCTCACTGGATCTAATAGAGTTAGACATGTTAGACTTTGATATGATTTTGGGGATGGATTGGTTGCATTCATCCTATGCATCTCTCTATTGTTAGAATAGAATGGATAGTTTCCTTTTTCCAAATGATCTGGTAATTAAATTGGAAGGTAGATCCCTAGTGACTAAGGGAAGTTTTATTTCATATATTAGAGCTTGGAAATTAGTTTACCTAGGGTACCTCTATCACTTAGTGTATGTTAAGGATTCTAGATCTGAAGTTCCTTCTTTGCAGACTGTCCCTATGGTCTATGAATTTTTTGAGGTATTTCCTGATGATCTTCATGGTGTATCTCCCGATAGGGAAATTGCTTTTGGGATTGATATTCTTCTGAACACTCGTCCTATTTCTATTCCTCCTTACAGGATGGCTCTGGATGAATAGAAAAAACTCAAGGGGCAGTTGAAATATCTTCTTGATAAGGTTTTTATCCACCCTAGTGTTTCTTTATGGGGTGCTCTAGTTCACTTCATGCGTAAGAAGGATGGTTCCTTTCGGATGTGTATTGATTACTACAAACTGAATAAAGTAATCATAAAGAATAAGTCTCCACTTCTGAGGATTGATGATCTTCTTGATTAGCTTTAGGGTGCTAAGTTCTTTTATAAGATTGATCTTTGGTCTGGGTACTATCAATTGAAGATTAGGGAGGCGGATATCCCTAAGATAGCTTTTCGAATGCGGTATGGTTATTTTGAGTTTATGATAATGTCCTTTGGTTTGACCAATGCTCCAATCACATTTATAGATATTATGAATTGTGTTTTTTGTCAATTCTTGGATTTGTTCATGATTGTCTATATTGATGATATTTTGGTATATTCTTAGAGTTTGGCAAATAATGTCGATCACCTCCGCCTTGTGTTACAGACCCTAAAGCATCAGTAGTTGTATGCTAAGTTTTCTAAGTGTTAGTTTTGGTTGAATATTGTGACATATCTGGGTCATGTTTTTTCTAGTGAAGGAATCAAGGTGGATCCGCAGAAGTTTGCGGTGGTTAAGAAGTGGCCTAGACCCATGACTCTACCTAATATTCAGAGCTTCTTGAATTTAGCTAGATATTATAGAAGATTTAGGGAATGTTTCTCTTCTATCGCTATCCCATTAACTAAGTTAACTCAGAAAAAGGTGAAATTCCTATAGTCTAATGCTTGTGAGGGTAGTTTTAAGAAGTTAAAGGATAAGTTGACTTTACCTTTTATCTTGGCTCTTCCTAAAGTCACTGAGGGTTTTGTTGTCTATTATGATGCATCTCGGGTGGGATTGGGTTGCATATTGATGCAACATGGTAAAGTGGTTGCTTATGATTCTAGACATTTGAAGGTTCATGAGAAGAATTATTCGACCCACAATTTGGAACTATTAGTTATGGTGTTTGCATTAAATATCTAGAAGCATTATTTGAATGAGGTCTATTTTGATATTTATTCCGATCATAAGATCCTACAATACGTGTTCACCCAGAAGGAATTGAATCTCAGGCAAAGAAGATGGATGGAGTTTCTCAAGGACTATGACATGAGTCTCCACTATCATCTAGGTAAAGCTAACATGGTTGCTGATGCTCTTAGCAGGTTGTCCATAGTAATCTTATCTTATCTAGATAACAAAAGAGGGATTTGGAAAAGGATATTCACCGTGTAACAAATCTTGCAGTTCGTCTCTTGGATTTGATGGATGGTTGTGTGATTGTTCAAAAGGTGGTGAAGTAGTCGCTTGTTGCTGAGGTAAAGGAGAACCAAGTGTTGGATCCTACCTTATTGCATATCAAGAATGATGTAGGTAGGCCAAAGTGATTATTTTTTAGATTCGTGGTGATGGTATCTTGAGGTACCAAGGAAGACTGTGTGTTCTTGATATTGATGAGTTGTAAGGAAGAATTTTGGCTCAAGCTCATGAGTCGCATTATACTATTCATCCTGGTTCGACAAAAATGTATCATAATCTCAAGGAAATTTATTGGTGGAATAATATGAAATAGGATGAGGCATATTTTGTGGCTAAGTACATGGTGTGTCAACAAGTGATGATTAAGGGCTTGAGGCTTGATGGGTTGACTCAAGAGATTGAGTTACCAGTGTAGAAATAGGAAATAATTAATATGGATTTTGTTACTGGTCTTCTGTAGTCTGGCCAACAATTTGATTTGATTTGGGTCATCATGGATAGGATTTACTTATTTCTAGCCAGTGAGGACAAATTTCTCTTCTAAAGATTATGCCAAGTAGTTCATTGAGCAGATCGTGAAATTGCATGGTACTTCAGTTTACATCATATCTGATCTGGGTACCCAATTCTCATCTTATTTTTAAAGGTCGTTCCAGTAAGGTTTGGGGACTAAGGTGACCCTTAGTACTGCTTTTCACCCATAAAAGGATGTGAAAGCGGAAAGGACAATTCAGGTCTTGGAAGATATGCTTCGAGATAGTGATTTAGATTTTAGTGGTAGCTGGGTTGACCACCTACTTCTTATAGAATTTTCCTACAACGACACTTATCACTATAGCATTGGTATGGCTCTGTTTGAGGACTTATATGGTAGGAGGTGTAGATCTCCTATTGAGTGGTTTGAGATTGGCAAAAATAAGTTATTTGACCCTGATTTAGTTCACCAAGATATGGAGTAGGTGAAGGTGATTCAGGATAGACTTAAGGCCACCCAAATTTGCAAAAAGTCTCATGTGGAAGTGAGGCGATGGGAGTTGGAATTTAGTGTTGGTGATTAGGTGTTCTTAAATGTCTCCCATGAAAGGAGTAATGCAGTTTGGTAAAAAAGAAAAGCTCAGTTAATGTTATGTCGGACCGTACTTAGTTGTGAAGGGGGTTGGAAGGTTCACTTAGGAATTGGAGTTGTCTTTAAGTTTGAGCCATATTCATCTGGTTCTTTATGTTTTAATATTATGGAAATGCGTAGTTGATCCTTCAACGATTGTTCTTTTAGAGGAGGTGGGTATTTTGGATTCCTTGTCCTACGATGAGGTCTCGATTGAGATTTTGCATCGGAAAGTCCGTCGATTGTGGACAAAGGATGTGGCTTTAGTGAAGGTTCTTTGGAGGAACCAAAAGGTTGAGGAAGCTACTTGGGAAGCCTAGGAGGGCATGAAGTCCAAGTATCCATTCTTGTTTCCCATTTCGGATAATCATGCTTAAGTTATGTGTATCCCTTAACATCTTTGTTTTCAATCCTTTTTAAAGGTAAGAGTAGGGGTGTGTGTAGCCAATCGTGCTAATAAATATCTTGTCTTATCATTCAAGCACGAATGATCCTAAGGGGAAGAGTATGTAATGCCTCGGGTTTTTGGTCCTTAAAAATTTTTTAAGTCCTGAGCTTTGTACACTAGCAATGACTCAACTGATGAGTCATAATGTATTTTGTCGATTCAGGTGACACTAGTCGTAAGGTGTCCAGTGAATGGTTTCTGGTTGTTGTCTTGTGAGTGAATTGGGTATACAAGTCGTAAAGACTCATGACGAGTCCTTGGGATGGAATCGTACCCAAATCAGAAATTAAGTGGCTAACTTTTGCTCTAAGTACGAGTGGCTCACTATGAGCCATAAGGACTTATTATGAGGTGCTAGGCGCAAATAGAAGGATGTCAAGTGTTACCTAATTGGATTTTGCATTGATTATGACTGGACTCTATGAGTCGTAGGGTCTTATTACGAGTGGTACCAGTGAGTCATAGGGTCAACAGTGTGTTGGGGTCCTAGAGACTGTCTTGGTTATGACATGTGGTGACGAGTTTTAAGGAGTGGCTACGAGTTACTGGTTGACCTATAGTCAAGGGATACACTTTTCCAGATATTAAGTTAAGGGCATTCTGGACATTTCCCCTCTTCTACAAATTAACACCCACGTCTTATAACCCTTTTAGGGTGTCATTAGCACTCAAAAAAAATTCTAAGTAACTTCTCAAACACTCCAAAAGTCCCTCAGAATTCCCTCAAGCAAGGCAAGCTAGGGTTTCATTGAGTTGGTCATCTAAGTGCTCAAGGGATGATTTCTCTCCAAATTTCTTGGTGTTTAAAGCGTATTACTCTTCCCTCATTGTTAATTTGTTAAAAACATGTGTTTAAATTACTATTCATGAGACGTTTATGTTGGTTTTGAAATAAGGGTTGAGTAGTTTTTAATGTTTATGAATTGAGCAATGTTTTTCATGGTTTATATATAATTTTTATGCTTTAATTATGATTTTCAACGTTTGGGTGCATGGGTACAGTGAATGAACTAGGAAATTGTGCTTTTCCCAAACTTAAGACTTTTGAAGTGGTTGTGACCCCCAACCCTATAATGTGAAATTGGTTTTAAATTATGAGAAATGTGGGAATTTGTAAAATTGAACTAGTCTTGAATTATTGGATGATATAAAGAGGTATTTGAAATACAATGGTATGATTTGATGAACAAAGGGAGTTGGTGTTTCCCCCACCTTATATTAATGAACAAAGGGAGTTGTTCTCCCCATGTTAATGAAAATTATTTTCGCCTATTGTTATTACCTTGCAAGTGTAGTTGGTATGACAATACCAACAATGTATGTCTTAATGTGGAATATGGTTCAGTAAATAAGAATGTGTGATGCTTGTTTTCATTGGTCTCTAATAAGGGTTGTATAGCTGAGTTGTGAAAGTGGAGCTCCGATTGGCCGATACTGGAAACTGCATTTTTCAAGGTGGGGGTCAAAGTGACCAGGGTGGTTCGATTCCCCTTCATTATATTTTTGTGATTAGGGAGGTTAGAGTCCCTATTAAATCATTACATTATTGGGTGCTTAAGTCACTTCAGTATATGATTGGGAGGCTCGAGTCCCCGATGAATACATATGGGATTATTTTTTAGTTCATGTGGCTACAGGCACTGGGGCCTGACTAGGGGCTGAGATCTGGGGCCCATATATCTTGTGTGTAGAACCCTTGGGGGATGCATCACACAATCATGGACCAGGTCCCTCAGAGTCATTCTCAAGCATTTGAAAAGTAAAGCAAAGGTGAGGTACTTGAAAAATAAAGGTAATGCAGGAAATAACAACACATGATTTTTATGTGGAAACCCAACAAGGAAAAAATCATGACTTGCCCTCACAAGAACAAAACAGTCCACTATAACCAACCTCTTGATTATAAACTCGACTGTCAACCTAAGTCTAGATTCCTCCTACTTGCAATACCTCTATTGCAAGCGCACTTGACACCTCTGCCATGTTTCCCTTCAAAATTGGTTAACTCTAACCAGCCACAAGCTCAAGTAATTCTACCTAAGCAACTCTCAAAAAGAGAAAACACTACTCTTATAAGATAAGTAGTTCAACTACTAATCATTACTCACTCAAGAACATTTTCAATTTAAGCACTCATATGGATAAAAACTTGAGCAATACTGAAATAGTGTTTTGCTGCATCTCTTCTCACTTTTTAGAATATGGAAAAACCAATTGTTGACAAGGCCTCTCTTTTCTTGTATAGCTGGGTGATGATTAGGGCTTGAAAGTTCATTGGACCAGTTGTCCAAGTCAGTACAAAATAGCACCTCCAAGTTTGCTACACAAGATGACAAACTTGTGTAGAAGGTGTGTGCCAGTTGTATTGTACCTTGCACATCCTAGGACCTAGCCCGTCGTAGTTTAGCTACTCATCATCAAAACTACATATAACAATTTCCCTCTTTTTGATGATTATAAACAAAACCATAAAATTTGAGCATTAGTACATATTCATCACATTTGGTCAAAGTGATTACCACTTGAGAATGAATGTTCCCCCTATTATCATGCTTCTTCATTCATGCAACACATGGACCTAGTCCCTTGTTGTCATTTTGCAACAGTTACCCCCCTGCAGGTTCACCATTTAGTGCATTAGTATACTTCTTCTTATCATCATACACCTTTAATTTGTTTCAATTTGTGCATTTGCATTTTCCCCCTATCAATATGCACCTTCAGTTTTTGTACATTTGCATTTCTTCCCCTGTCACTGCATAATTTTCCCCTGTCATCATGATTCTATACTTCTGGAATTTAACATACACATCTGGTCCATACCTCAAAGTCAGTATTCCCCTTTTTGGCATAATTGAAAAGGATTAACAGTACACCATAAGTAAAGATAAGTACAGATTAGTTAACTCATGGCTACTAGGGAAACACTAACATGAAGACAACTTTAAAGTAAAGGGAACAAGTAAAGCACACAGCTAGTACTCATTCTTTCATAACCAATGATTAGTACTAGTACAATCATGCCATAAAAATGCAAAATAACTGTCATAAAAATCCAAATATCGGTTTAAGATATAGTCTGACATGGGATAGACCTAAGGACAGGGATAATAGGATTTAGGTAGAAGTAAATTTATGGGAAAAGGACTTGATAAACATCTTCACTCTTGAATTTCCAGAATTGTGAGAATCTAACAACTGCTTGGTGAGATCCTTTACCCCGGAGTGTCATATTTTTAGTTGCAAGTTCAATGGAAGCACCTAGTCTTTATCTCAGCATCTTTTTCACCCAACATAATTCTTAACTTCTTCACTTCCTTTCCCAGTCTTTCTTGAACAGGTAATAATTCAGATTCTTGAGACATAGAACCAGCTTTGTTTTTAATACTTTCATTCTCTACAAGAGTTATTAGGCTGATCATTTTTTTAGCTGTTCCAGGTGTTCCTTTAGTTCCACTCACATTAAAATATTCGAAGACATTCTTCAACAAGTACCTATAGGGCATTCCATGTCTCCCATTTTACTCAAGAATTACCTTTTTTCATGTTGTCAATCATAAGAGCAGGCAAACTGATCAATTTAAAACTGCTTAGGCATTCTATAAAAAATAGATCAGAACCAGATGAAAGTGTAGTTTTTACTGACCTTGGCAATAGGACTTTGTTGATAAATTCAAATAAAAGTTGAATCTCACATTTCAGAAACTTCTTTTTCACATCTTTTCTAGATATTCCTCCCATTTTGGTGGCTTTGATCATAAACTCAGTTGTGGGTTGTTTCTTTATAGAAGAACTAACTCTAGTAGATGTACATGCACGATTTCTTCTAATGCTTCTTCATTCAAATAGATAGACTTTTATTACACCTGTGCAGACATACTTAGCTTATCTTCTGAGAATTCCATGGTATAATAAAATTCTCTAACCTCATTATTAAGAACCACGAGTTTTGATTCTTCAAACAAGTGTAACCATCCTTGATACCTGACATATTCAACTAATTCAGTCATTCCTGGTTTCTCATAAATTTGGGATCAAACATTCTTCCTAACAAAACCTTTTGTGTTCTCAGGTTCCCAATCCTTCTTTCTCTGAATATGTCATTCTTTTCTTTTTTTATTTTCTTTCTTTTGGGTTCATTGTTTGTTTCTCCTTTATCATCAGTTGTTCTTTTCATGGGACCTGGTCCCTCAGAGTCCTTCCTTTTCCTAACAGCTATAAGTTTCTTCCTTATTCTAGTGGAGCTACTAGATGTTGATATGGGAGATCTAGTCCTCTCAACTATAAGATCATTATTTCTTCCCTTTTTGAAGGCAACAATACCACCTGGATTCAATTTTTCTCCTATATAAATCTCCACACCTTTAGTGTTTTTATTTTTCCTTTTTCTATTTATCCTGAGTTTTTTCACAGACCAACTGAGAGATACTTTGTTCTCAATCCCTGTATTCTCCTTATTTAAAGGTAACAACCTATCTAATCACTTCATTAATATCACAAGATTCCTATTTTACTCTATCAGTTGAGTTTTATATATTGTCACAAGCAAACAGTAGCAGGTTCTTAGCTACCCAGTTCTCACTGGAGGAAAGATCAACTCTTTTAACTGCGATTTCTTCATCAAACAACTAATCAAAAATGTTATTAAAGTCTAAGTGTGTAGGAGAATATGGTGTTTGTTGTGTTTCAAATAATTTAGCTTTTTCAAATTTTTTAGATGACATAAGAAATTGTGAGTTTTATTATGAAAAAACTTCTTGTTCTATTGATGTCCTAGAACTTCTGTTTGAGAAGTCTATTATGATTAGCTGATCATTAACTTCAATGGTTAAGGATGACTTAGTCGATTTTAACATAGCTATAGGTTTTAAGATTTTGCAGAGTATGGAGAAGTAATAACATCATCCATTTGATTTGAGAAGAAGTGATGATCCAATTTAGCTTAGGAATGATTTCTAAGTTAAGAAGATTTATAGGACTAATTAAGAAATAAATGAGAAGAAGCTATGATTTAGCACTTTTAAAAATGACCAATGTCATTAAAGGCAGCTCTTTTTGAATTGACATGTTTGAATCTAATAAGTGTGACTCTTCATTTTATTAGGGATTTGACAGTTTATAAAAAAAAGGATATATGGCTTTTTCAGATAGAATTTTATGATTATTTAGGGTTATGTATTTGTACAGCTTCAGTTGTTCTCTCTCTAAGATTTCCCCATGGATGTATACCTGCAATGGTATGGAATTGAGTTAGACTAATCAGGCAAATATATTGTTATGAATACCTATCTCCTGATCATAGCCAAGTTTTGAGGAGACATTGATTCACATGTTGTTCATTCTGGTAAAGTTTCTTCTGAGGTGAATTTCTTAGGGACCAGGTCCCTGAGAATCAAGACATATCTATATCTTTCATCCTCTTACTTATCATTTTTAGCATCACTAAGGATCACTAATTTTCCTGATTAATTAGGAACTACATGCACTCCTTTCATCAGCTCATAGAATTTCTATTTAGTTTATTTTCTAGAGCATTTTTACTCATCAATTTTGGAGGTCATTTTAGGACTTCCTTTTGATCACTAGATTCTCATACATAAAGGACTAGATCCTTGAGATCAAATTTTCATAATAAGACATTTTCTCCTGAAGTGTCATTGAAAAATAAAATGTAGTTAGTCCTTCTATCATTGAACTTTGTATCCTTTCAGTCACTGAGTTATTCTTGACTACAATCCCTTTTCCAGGAGTTCATCTCCTCTATAGTGACTACTCATGAATTTATACTCTTTGATTCTAATATAATGAGAAATTCTCATGAATGCTTCCACACCATTTTTGTGACAACCTTCAATCTTACCACAAATCATCCCTTCTTACAACTTTAACATTTTTTGTTGCCAAAAAGTACAACATCAGGTCTTCCTCACCTGGATCTTTTTATAGAGATTTCATGGTCCAAAATCTCTCTCTTATTACTTCTTTTCTTTCCACCCCTAGTTTAGTTAAAGCAATCATTATGATCAGGACGCCCTAGGTATAAACCTTTTAGAGTGAACCCGCTCTGATACCAATTATAGTACCTTAAGGGATAAATCACATAATGAGGGGACCAGGTCCCTCAAATTCATTCTCAAGCATTTGAAAAATGAAGCAAACACAAGGTGCTGGAAAAATAAAGGCAATATAGGAAAGAACAACACAAGATTTTTACATAGAAACACAACATGAGAAAAACCACAACTTGTCCTCACAAACACCAAAGTAGTCCACTATAACCAACCTCTTGATTACAAACTCGACTGTGAACCTAACTATAGGTTCCTCCTACTTGCAACACCTATATTTTTAGCACACTTTGACACCTTTGCCAAGTTTACCTTCAAAACTAGTTAATTCTAACCAGCCACAAACTCAGGTAAGTCTACCTAAGAAACTCTCTAAAAAAGCAAACACTACTCTTATAAGATGAAGATTTTGATTACAAATCATTACTCATTTAAGAACTATTTCAATTTAAGCACTTATATGGACAAGAACTTAAGCAGTATTGAAATTGGGTTTTGCTGCCTCTTTTTTCACTCTTCAGATGGAAAAATAATGGTTGAAGAGGCATCTCTTTACCTTTATAGATGGGTGATGATTAGGTATTGAAAGGTCACTAGACCATCTTTCTAAGTCAGTACAAAATAGCACACAATAGCACCTATAAGTTTGTTATACAAGATGACAAACTTGTGTAAAAGACGCATGCCAGTTGTACTATACCTTACACATCTGGGGACCTAGTTCCTCGTAGTTTAGATGCTCATCATAAAAACCACATATATCACCTTGGGTACATGTTATGATGGTTGAGCTACACAATCCAGGGTAAAGTTTTAAGTGCATGTTAAACCTTGTTCCTTATCCCGACATGTGAAGTATATATGTATATGCAGTTGATTATGTGCATTGGTTTTTAAATGATTTTAAACTATTGATCATGACATTATGTTATCCTTATCCCTGAGTTACATGCTAACGTTTACCCCGTTAATCATTTTCGAACGTTATATCCTCATGCGATGCAGGAACTAGTCAGACTTCTACTCCTCCTTCTCAAAGATTAAGAATCAAGATCATCTCATGAGTTGATATTGATGTGGTGAGCTTCCATTCTTCAAAAGTCTATATTTAATGTTTGGTCTCTTATGTCTTAGACTATTTAGAATTATTCTTGGCTATAATCGGCAGCATGTCCCGATACTTTATTGATATCCAGTTTTTGGTTCTTTATTTAAAAGGCTTTTTTTGGACTACTATGGATATTGGATGGTGTTTTTTAGTCATTTGGCCAGTCGGTCAGTCTTGGTTATGGGCATTTTAATTCCCTTAAGGTTGTTGTACGCTATTTTGTTATATGTTTGGAATTCATTCGACATTGGGGTGTGTTATGGTTGGTTGGTTTAGGTGCAAGGGGTGATCTCTAGTCCACGTGGGACTTGAGATACTCGTCTAGGCCAGGTCCTAGTTCGAGTCATGACAATACCCTTATTAATTCTTATTTTAGGACTTTGAAGAGCTGAGATGCTTATTGATTACACTAGTTCGGCAGTTGAGAGTTATTGCTAATTTTAAGTACGTTTTGATGGATAATTATTGTGTTTTAGTGATATGGCTTATGATTATGGTTTATACAAATGGTCTATTGATACGGTCTAATATTATATGAGTTCCAGTTTAAGTCCGAAAATTGATGGTCTAATAATATATGATTTTTAGTTCGAGTCTGGCAGTTAATGGTCTAACAATATATGAGTTCCAATTGAAGTCTAGGATTTAATTATAAAGTGATATTATGAGTTTTGAATCAAGTACGACATTTGATGATGATGTGATAATATGAGTTCCATTTCAAGTCCGGCAAATGATGGTAATGATTATGATACTAATGAGTTCCAGTTCAAGTTCGACATTTGGAGAGTTATTTATGATATGATTTGGTTTAGATGGATTCTTATGGAATGGTAATTGGTAATTTATGGTTATTGGGTTATCTATTCTCCTTGATTGTACCCTGTAGGCTTATGGGTACTTTTGTTGGGTTATTTACTTTTTCGCACTTATTGGGACCAATTTAGTAGTTATCATGGTGTGATCTTTATGTTACTTTTCTGTATTTATTTATTCACTTATGCATAGTAGTGTTGGAGTATATATCTAGGCTTTCCCCTCTTACCTTGACTTAGCTTATTTTTATTTGGTATATTAAAGTATTTATACCATATTTTAGCCCAATCGAATGATGATGCCTACTAAGTATTGTGACTTTGATACTCATACTACACTTCTATACCTTTTTGGTACATATTTGAGTACTAGTAGTCGTTACTGATTTGAAAATCATGTTGAGTTGATTTTGGAGACAGGATGAGCTCTCGGAGTTGGAGTTTCCCCCTTTTCCTTCTATTTATCTATGTCTAGTCTATCATTTTTGAGACAGATTGTATTTGACTATTCAGTACTTATGGTTCATTTATAGTAGCTCGGGTATCGACATTACTGAGTCTTGGGATAGTTATTGATGCTTTTTTCAATATATTAGACTATTATGACTGCTTTACTACTGTTATAACTCTTTAAATGTTAATTTCTAGCTTTTAGGTCATTTTTCACCATGATAGCCCATTGTATGTAGCTCTGGGCTATGGTCTAGCTTACCTATTGATGAGATAATGTAGGTGTCATTATGACTTATAAATCGAGTCATGACAAATAAATCCCCAATAGTATTAACATCATTTGTTGGACTTGAACCGAAACTCATAGTACCAATATCATCATCAATTATCAAACTTGAATTGGAACTCATATATCATTATCATCATCAACTGTCAGACTTGAATTGGAACTTACACAAATAGACCATATCAACAAACCATACAAATACCCATATCCATAAACTATATCACTAAATCATAGCAATATCCTATTAGATTTTACCCAAAAGTATCACTAACTCCCAACTACCAAACTAGCATAATCAATAAGCATTTAATATCCTTAGTCCCAAAAGATTCACTAATAAGGGTATATCCTTCATAAATAAGTCTACAAAAGCTAAGACAAGTCTTGGCCTAAGGTGAATTACATAATTCCAAGAGTTTTAACATGAATTCACATAATAAATCACACATAATAATTAACTCTACATGAATCTTGAAATAAATCATGAATACACTTTAATTCAACTCATGGAAATCATGAAATCACTCTACATGCACTTTAAAAGAGTTTCTTAGACTCAAAGGGAGGAAGGAACCCTTGGATGACTCAAAAGGAGGAAGGAACCCTTGGATGAACACTTCACATACCTTTGTTGATGAATTTCTAAAAGTTAATGGTGAGTTCTTGAGTTCTTGATTTGAAATTTGAACACCTAGGGTTCTTGTTCTTGAGCAATTTGTGAAAGAATGAATATAGTTGCTATCCAAAGGGTTTAATTTTGTGTTTTGGGGGCTGAAAGGCATAGGAAAAGAACTAATTAACCCTGAGGATGCGGCCTTTAAATGCCTATAAATCAGGCTATCGACGTGCAGGACGACGTGCCGCATCGTTGGCATCGACTCGATAGCCAACGCGCAGCATTGAGTCTACATCAGTTCACTGGAATTTACACTAAAGCTAGGGAAAAACTATCTTATCGATACGACGGTCAATGAGAGGATGAGATCGCATCGACCCAGTATTTTGGCCACTCAAACACGATCTAAACGAAGTCTGAAAAATCTAAAACTTCTCCAAAAACACCTATTAACATTCCTGATCATGAATTAACTCAAATTACACATTAATGGATGTAAAGTTAACGAAATAAGATTGCCAACTTTAGAAGGCTAAAATAACACTAAGTCTGAATACTTAGCTAAGATATTCTAAGTCTGGGACTCCTTGTCAAGCCTAAAGGACTAATTTAAGCTAAGATTTTTGTGGGGTCTTACATTATCTCCCCCTTGGGAACATTCATCCTCAAATGAGGCTACTGATACTGAGAATACTAAGAGACTGGACATAGACACTGGCCATGCATAACTGAAGCATAGTTTCATGACTGAGATCATTGATACACTGAATTATTATACTAAACATGCATATATGATGCATGAGTACATAGCTTAACATGATTCATGAATGCATGACTGGGATTACTAATAAGCTGAGTTTCTCATACTGGACATGCATATCTGATGCATGAATACACGACTGAACTGACTCATGAAAATATGACTAAACATGCAATGGTAACTGATACCAAGTTTGTAACTGAAATCTAAACATGAAAATGAATCTACTTCTACTTCCCAAGTAGCTCCCACAACAGACTGATTCCGTCAAAGAACTTTGACTAAAGAGACTTCTTTGTTCCTCAGTCTGCGAATCTGATAATCAAGGATTTTGAATAAAATCTCTTCGTAAGAGAGGTTGTTCTGAACATCTATGCCCTATATGGGGATTATGGAAGATGGGTCACCTATGCATTTCTTTAGCAAGGAGACATGAAACACTAGATAGACTGAATGTATATCTAAAGGCAACTCAAGCTCATAAGCTACCTTTCCAATTGGCTTAGAATTCGGTAAGGACTGACATATTGGGGACTGCGTTTCCCCTTCTTTCCAAAACTCTTCACTCCTTTAATAGGAGAGATCTTTAAGTACACATAGTCACCAATATCAAACTCAAGATCTTTTCTTCGCACATCTGCGTATGATTTCTACCGGCTCTGAGCTGTCTTAAGTCTTTTCCTAATCAACTGGACTTTCTCTAAGGTATCAAATACCAAGTCAGGCCCTACCACTTTGGCCTCACCCACTTCAAACCAACCAATAGGAGATCTACACATCCTCTCATAAAGTACCTCAAACGGAGCCATCTTAATACTGGAATGACAGTTGTTGTTGTATGCAAACTCAATCAAAGGAAAATGGTCATACCAACTACCTTTAAAGTCTATCACATATGCTCGTAGCATATCCTCTAAAGTATGAATGGTCCTTTATACTTGACCATCTGTCTGAGGGTGAAAAGTTGTACTGAGGTGAACTCAGGTACCAAGACCCTTTTGGAATGCTTTCTAGAAATAAAAGGTGAATTGGGTACCTCTATCTGAGATGATGGACAATGGAACACCGTGCAATCTGACCAACTTCCTGATATAGAGTTTGGCATAATCCTCGACCGAGTAAGAGGTATGGACTGGTATGAAATGAGTTAATTTGGTTATCCTGTCTATAATGAACCAAATTGAATCATGCTGACGACGAGTACGAGGAAAACCCGTCACAAATTCCATGGTCACTTCTTCCTATTTTTAGGTGGGAATGCTAAACTCCTGCATGGACCCACTAGGATTTTGATGCTCAATCTTAACCTGCTGGCATGTTAAGAACTTATCCACAAACTCTACAATATTTCTCTTCATCCCACTCCACCAATAGATCTCCCGCAAATCACAGTACATCTTAGTGGCCCCTAGATGAATAGAGTAGCGCGCACCATGCACTTCTGCAAGAATTCGCTGCCTCAAGTCACCTACACCTGGCATATATAGTCGACCCAGACAATGAAAAACACCATCTCCCCCTTGGGAGAAAACCTCTACCTTCTGATCTATGATTTATTCTTTCAACTTGACCAGACTGGGATCTCTATCCTGCTTTTCCTTCACTTCGGAAACTAGGGATGATTCTAAACTACTATACACCTATACACTACCTTTTGCTAAATCTACTAAGCGGACACCTAGTCGGTCTAGATGATTAACTTCCTGAGCTAACTTCTTCTTACTATCCTCGAAATAAGTAATACTACCCATAGACCTTCTACAGAGAGCGTCGACCACTATATTGCCTTTGCCTGGATGATATAGGACACTCATGTTATATTCTCTCAATAACTCGAACCACCTTCTCTGATGAAGGTTTAGGTTTTTTTGAGAAAATACATACTGCAGGCTCTTATGGTCAGTGAACACATCAACGTGCACACCATAAAAATAGTGCCTCCAAATTTTTAAGGCAAACACTACTGCTGCTAACTCAAGATCATGAGTAGGGTAGTTCTTCTCATGGGATTTAAGCTGCCTAGATGCATAGTCTATGACCTTACCTCTCTGCATCAGAACAAACCCCAAGACAACTCTAAAGGCATCACAATACACCGCAAAGCTGTCTGAACCATCTGGTAAGGTCAAAACTGGAGCTGTAGTGAGTCGATTCTTCAACTCCTAAAAACTTTTCTCACAAAAATTTGTCCACTAGAATTTGACTTTCTTCTGAGTCAATCTATACATAGGGGATGCAATAGACAAAAATCCGTCAATGAACTATCGATAATAGCCGTCTAAGCCTAAGAAACTCCTATATCTGATGGAGAGATGGTCCTGGGCTAGTTTCTCACTATTTTGGTCTTTTGGGGATTAACTCTAATGCCATCACTGAAAATTATATGGCTGAGGAAAGGTTCTGACCTTAGCCAAAATTTGAACTTACTAAATTTAGCAAATAGCTGATGATTTCTGAGAGCCTATAATACTGTTCTGAGATGGTCTGTATGATCATGTTCACTGCGGGAGTAGAAGAAAATGTCATCCATGAAAACTATGACAAACATGTCCAAGTACTACTTGAACACCTGGTTCATAAAGTCCATGAAATCTTCTGGGGCATTGGTAAGACCAAAGGACATGACTAGGAATTTGAAGTGACTATACCGAGTTTTAAAAGTTATTTTTGAGATGTCGCACTCCCTGACTCTTAGTTGATGATAGCTTGATCTGAGGTCTATCTTGGAGAAATAACTGGCACCCTGAAGTTGATTAAACAAGTCATTGATTCTGGAAAGTAGATACTTGTTCTTGACCGTGACTTTGTTTAACTAATGATAGTCAATACACATTCTGAGAGAACGTCTTTCTTGTGCACGAACAAAACTAGCATACCCCATGGGGACACAATAGGTCTGATGAATCCCTTATCTAGGAAATCCTTTAACTGTTTCTTTAATTCTCTAAATTCTACTGGAGTCATTCTGTATGGCGGAATAGACATGGGCTGAGTATCTGGAAGAAGATCGATTCCAAAATTAATTTCCCTTTCGGGAGAAAATTCAGGAAGATCGTCGAGAAACACATCTGGGAATTCATATGCTACTGACACTGACTCAAGAGTAGGGGTTTATGAACTAGAGTCCTGGACTCGAACGAGATAGTAGACACATCCCTTAGATATCATTTTTCTATCCCTAAGATAAGAAACAAGTTGACCCCTAAGTGACAAAATACTACTCCTCCACTCTAGGATGAGTTTATTCGGAA
This sequence comes from Capsicum annuum, assembly GCF_002878395.1. Classification (NCBI taxonomy): domain Eukaryota; kingdom Viridiplantae; phylum Streptophyta; class Magnoliopsida; order Solanales; family Solanaceae; genus Capsicum; species Capsicum annuum. The sequence goes on along the minus strand of NC_061119.1, from coordinate 121,948,710 downwards.
ACTAAAACTGGACAATTCTGTTTCTGCAATCGACTAAGGCATAGAAGGAATGAATCCAATCCTTGCCTAGAATGACATCAAAATCAATCATCTCTAATTCAACTAAGTCTGTTGAAGTGATTTTTTGAGATATCATAATCGGGACAGTTCCTATGTACCCTCTGGGATATGATAGATTTACCTACTAGGGTAGAGACTGAGAAAGGCTCTGCTAGGATTTTGGGACTGACTCCAAAATTGACATCTATATAAGGAGTAACAAAGGACAAAAAATCTCTAAGATCTAGCAAAGCATAAACATACAAATGATAAACTTATAAAGTACCAGTGACCACAACAGAAGAACTCTTCTAATTCTATCTGGACTGATGAGCATAGAGTGTTTGGGTGTTGCCCACTGGTGGCACTGGAAGCGGCACCCTACTGATTTGGGCGACCGGACTGAGATGGGGGATGGTTATACTGACCCTGCAAACCTGAATGAGGACAATCTCTGACTTTGTGGCCTAGCTTGCCATACCTAAAACACATAGCGTTGCCTGCTCTATAGATACCCTGGTGGTTTTTGCCACACTTCTGACAAAGAGGATTGGTTTGGGCACTGCTAACACTGCCTTAGGGTTTAGGGCTTGGTGCCCTATCCCTATTGCCATCTTTGAATTTTGGCATAGGAGCACTGGCTAAGGATGGGGCTAGGACTGAAGATGTCGGGCTGAACTGAGAATGATTCCTACCTTCTGACTTAGGCTGAACTAAGTTGAAACTACATGTTCTCACTCTCTTGATCTCCCTCTTTATTCTTGGCCTCCTATATCTGCTGAGCATGGACCATGATCCTTGATATGTCCATCTCCTTAATAAGCATTGCGGTCCTATACTCCTTGACCACGCTACTAGACACCCCTGGCACATACTTACTCACTTGAGATCTGATGTCAGCCACCATATGAGGAACATATCTAGCTAATTAAGTAAACTTGAGAGAATACTCTTTCACTATCATATTGCCCTGCTTCAGATTGATAAATTCCAAAACCTTCCCTTAATTGAATTACAATACCTACATGTTGTTTTAGAATTATATGCATATATTATGCCCCACAAGTGTTTGATGAATTGTCTATGTGAGTTGAATAGTGAAATTATATCATGTTAGCAATAGAAATTCATGTCATGAAAGTGTTTACTTAAATGCCCAAATGAATGAATGATGACTAAGTTGGTAATTACCATATCTCAAGATTATGACATATCTTTTAAGTTTATATTATCGAGTCCTGGGGGTATTTAATACCCAACAACTTAGCTGCTTGTCTAGGTCCATGGTCAGTCATAAAGTTGAATCATTCATGTCTCGATCAGTAGAATTCAGTCAGTTACAGAACTCAAGAAACACTCAGTAGTACTCAGTCAGTTAGCAGAATTCAGTAGTATTCCGTTATTCCACAAAACTTAGTGAAGTCAGTTCAGTTCAGTTATATAGTACGGTCAGTAAATATCTAGTCTAGCTTAGTACAGTTTAGAATTCAGTCCAGTGTCTAATTAGTTGGAAGTAGAATTCAGCACCGAGTGAGCCTAAGGATGGGGACTTACCTTATAGTAGAGGCTAAAATCCTTAGAATCAGTCCTTGTATTTTGAAACTACATAGCCAGCGTAGGTTAAGACATCAACCATCTAGTTGAGGGTTGATGAGGTGATCTACCTGTTAGTTGAGGGTACCACCATTCTCGTTTAGAGTACCACCAGATAAGGATGACTTAGCACTTGTCCTTACCTATGGTATGGTATTGACACCCTTCCAACTGGGGTTATAGGTTTGACCCCAAATCAATTAGATAAGGGGCATGTCGGTTAGATTATTACTTCCCGCAGTCTCAGTTTCAAATTCAGTCTTAGTATGAAACTCAGTTCAGTTCCATGGATTTAAGACTGTCAGGCACAGTCACTCAGCTCAGTACGGGACGCAGTATAGTTCCACAGAATCAAGACTGTCAGATACAGTCATTTAGTTACCAGTAATCCAGTATTCAGTGTTATGATGATCTCAATGCAGTTTTCATATTCATGCATGTAATCTCATTTAGTCATACTCATGTTATTCAGTTATTATTGTTCACGCATGTGACCCCATGCATTTCATCCTACCTCACTGAGCATAACAGTATATTCAAAGTATTGATGCATGCTTTTCTTTTGCGCTATGATGTCTTATATCATAGGTTCAGACTCACAGGCTCCAGAGCACCCTTAGCAGTTCAGAATTTCAGTAGTCAGTGTAGTGGTAAGTCCTCATAGTTTAAGGACATGATTGTTTTTAGTATTTTAATATTATTTCAGTAGTCGGAGTTAGTTGGGGACTTTTCCCATCAACTCCACAGTTCAGACAGTTTAGAGGATTTTCAGACTAGAGTATTTTCAAACAGTTGTTCAGTTTTTTAGTACTTATATTCAGTTTTAGTATTTTGGTACTGAATTCAGATTTATTTACAGATTTGAACCTTATGGCATATGTTTTTACCTATTTCTACAATCATCATAGTATTTATTACATAGTTATTGCAGTAGGTACCAGTCATGGGTTAGCTTATGGTCCTTTGGGATTATGAGCACTGTGTAGCATCCAGTGTACAAACTCGGGGCGTTACACTTCCACTCCTATCATGACCCAGAACTAAGGGCCATTATGGAACTTTTCACGGCAAGCCTTGACAAGTAATCTTATTACCCAAACTGATATGAAATTAGAAAATCAATACCAAAACCCAAGGAAAAACTCCTAAAATGGAGTCGAATTGCACATATATAGTAAAAATGCAAATACATAGACAAGATACCATCCAATACCCCAAAACATGGTGTCACAGTGTAAGAACTAACTAATAAAACTCGAGGTTAAAATATACGTAACATATCCAAAAGAAACATTTATGTCTCTGAATGCAAGAAAGACATAGTCTATATAAGGAAAAGGTAGTAGTCAACTCTGGATGCATAAATCAATTGCTACCTTAAATATACTCCAAGTTCCATCTGAATCAACTGTCATGCGATGTACTCATACCTGGATATACATTAAAAGGGTGCAGTAGGGGTTAGTACACTTGTACTCAGCAGGTATCATAGGCCAATTGAGCAAAGTAGAAAATAAAGCATACAAAATACACACAAGGGGCATATCACATGTAATAAGAAAATGTCCCAAACGGTATCCCACACCATCTCCACTAATAGTTCTACCATATTCACATATACCACACACAACTATGAGAAAGGAAATATAAGTATTTAGATTAACACATATAGATATGGAAAGATATACACATGGAAAGATATCACATAAAAGATAATAATACTACATAGAATAAACACAATATACATATGAAATACAATGAATATAATAAAGAGGAGGAGGACAATGATGATGTGATATGATGCACGAGGTTGTCGCATAACCTCCATATACGCCTATCGATTTATGCTCCCAGGTAGGATCTATGGGGGTTTTTATCAACCCATATACATCACACTAATCAATACCAATATCCATGACTCCTCTACAACACATACCTCGGATAGGGTCTATAATGATGTCACATACCAATGTTTCCAGTATTTCCACAGTTGTACCTATGTTTTATAAATGAATATGATATGGGGATGCATTGCTCACAACCAACAAAATTATAATTTCCAATTCTAATCAATATACCAAATGTGTGAGCCAAAAATCCACTCAATAAACCAATCATTCATGGTCCAACATAATCCACATACCGATAGAGTAACATATACAATATTTGGTACTATACAATTACCAATTCAGACAATTTTCCACCAAGGATAATACCTAATTATTTAGATAACAAGCAAATATCATAATATAAGACTCTATAAGATAATACATAACAGATAATATCTGAAACCAACTAAATAATAACAATACAGGACCCTACATGGGTACAACACAGTAAAGACATCATTTCATAATTGATTTCCATGCCCATAATATGATTTTATACCAATATTTGCTACCCATCCCAGTCTAACAGATGTTAAGCCAAAACCTACCTCAAATACCAAAATTGGATACAAGAAAGCCTTTATCCCGATCTTACACCTTACAAACAGACCCACAATCAACTAAAACATAAAAATATAAAATTTATGCATTAAAAGAAAGCCAATGATACCCATATTGCCCATTTCTGGTTCGGGGTCAAAACAGATCAACAAAATAGATTAACGAAAAAAAAGATAAAATTGGAATTTTTCAACAAAAATATGTTTTCCATGATTAAAGGAACTCATGGGAGAAAACCCAAGCAAAAAAGTTTGGAATTGGAGTTTAAATAGAAGAATTATTAATTTAGGCCTTCTGAGCCAAAATCTCCAATTTCTACCTTTTAATTCATGTTTTAACAAGGATTTACTGCTAAAAATTGAAGGAAAATGATTAAAATAGGTATTTGGATCCTACAAAAGCTTAAAAATAGAACACATAGCTCAAAAATTAAAAACCCCAAGCTCCAAGTCTTGAAAATAGTGAAGAAAATGAAAAAACAATTTATATACCAGGTGTCAGGTGCCGATAAAGGGGTCAAATAGCCTTTTTAATGGTCACAGCTAAATCATTCAAGTACCACTTTAGCGATACCCGCCAAAAAGTGTCAGTCCTCTAAAGCAAACAAGGGCTTCTAAAGCACCCTTGCCCAGCTGGTAGCTAGTCGCTAAAGAGACCAAGTGGTGTTTTAGCTCCTGCCACTAAAATGGCTAAAGTATCGCTTTAGTAGCTGCACTAGCTGAGTAGTGAACCAAATGTGGAGAATTTGGAAAATTCTAAGAATCTGTGGACCCCTCAAAATTCATTCAAAATCTCAAAAATACAAATGAACTATGCTACCCTATCAAATTCGATGCTCCAGACTCAATGGCGACATCATATTTTCAAAAAAAATATTGTTTCAAAGAATTCGCCCCCGAGACCTATTATCAAAACTTTCTAAATGGAAGATTAAAATGAGTTACAAAAGTCGTGAAACTACATCAACCATTGTTACCAACCTAAAATTATCATTTCATATCTATTGGCATAGTCTAATTTGCCATCTTATGTATAGATCAAAAGGTGTTGATCAAAGTAAATTAATAGGCCTTAAGACTATCAAAACCACAATCTTGCACAAATCACACTGAATATTATTAGAAACCGTGCTAATCATCCCCTCACCCTAGAACTACCACAATGCAACCATGGGGAGGGGTAAAATGGTCAAATCACATAGAACTAAATATTTCATACAAATCACCAAAAAATAGGTCATTGCAAACCCACTTTCCAATTTTTTAGGAATTAGCTGATAGAAACGATCTAGATTGAATTTATAAATCTGAGATCCTAGTCAATAATTCTCTATTAGATTTACAGATCTGAGTTCTAAATTGAAATGCATTTGTGAATATATGAAATTTCCACTTCTTCTCTTTTCATTGTAATAATTTTGACATGGACTTACAAAAATAAGATCTAAGTCAATAATTCTCTGTTAAATTTATAGATCTGAGATATAGATTATAATGCATTTTTGTATTTATGAATTCTTACTATTATTATCATTATTATTGTTCTCTTTTTGTTGCTATGATTTTGTTATTAAAATAAAGATTTAATAATGTATAGAAGGTGCTTTATAGTGTAAATATGTATAGTCCATATTTACACAAACTTATATCATATAGGTACATTTATTAAATATAATATGTACATATGCATAATTATCTGTAATAATAATTGAATAATTTTATATGTACAAAATTATACAATAATAGACAAATTTATAATAGTGTACAATATTTTATACTAATGTAATCATCCTTCAGGTAATTTTCTACATTTTTGCTTATTTTTGGTTTTTAAAGCTTTCCAATAGGTTCCCGAAGTCATTTATTACTTGCTAAAGCTAAAAATTCAGTTACTGGATAGTTTATATGGTTTTTAGAGCCAATTCCTTGTTCTGGACTCTTTGTTGGAAAGAATTTGCTATTGGGCAAATACTTTAGTCAAACAACCTCGTATGCATATTTTGACAATTCCAACAACTCCAAAACATCAATTTTAGTTTAGGGGGACATTTTGTTTAGTTCCAAGGCTTTTGAACTCATTCCAGGCTATTGGTCAGAAATTGATAAAAGTGGCCCGTAGGTGTAGGGCCCACATTGTGTCGAAACAACCTCAAATGGAAATTTTAGCCATGCCATTAAGTCCAGAATATCAAACTTGATAGGGTATCATAGTTTTAGGCATTCATGGGACTCCAGCTAAATTTTGAGGGGTCGATGAGGACTTAGAATTTTGTAAGTTCCCACCTAGCACATCTATTAAAGCGACACTTGGGCCGCTTAAGCGGCCAACTAAATGCTTAAAAGGTCAGCTAGACGCTTAAGCGACCAGGTTTGCCAGCTAGTGGGATATTTAATTGGAGATCAGTCCTCTTAAGAGAAGGCCGATTAGGCAGATATTAGACCACTTACGGGGAGGGTTCAGATTTCAATGGGTATCGATTAAACGGTCAAGTGTCCATTTAAGCGACAGCTAAGAGGCATTAAATACCCTATTAGCCTAATTTTCTCCCTAATTTTCCACAAGTCTCAAGAGTGAAAACCCTTAAGAGTGTAGAAAACTGGGAGAAACATTATTAGGTGATTTTTGGGTGTTTGTGAGCTTGGATTATTTGCTTTTTCCTCAAATTCTTTGTAAGTTTCTATTAAATTCATTGTTGGTTTCTCAATTTATTTCCAAAATCCCTTGATTCTTATTAGATAGATTGAGGCATCATTTGAGCTCAGAATTTACCCATTCTTAAGGTTAAATGTTCCTTGAGCGTAAGGGACATATTGACGGTCTAGAATGTGTGATTCTACAAGCAAGCCCCATATAAAATTTTTACGTAATTTTGGACCTGAAGCATGAAAATGAAATATAGGTAGCATCATTCTTATATTGATGAGAATATTATCATTTTGATAGCATGGTATTAGGTAGATGCTTCTCAAAAGAGGGAAATTAATGATTTAGCAAATTTCACCAAGCTTTCTTCGGCATCTAGGTAGGCAAGTTTTACCTTTCTCATAGATTGGG